>NC_092239.1:44695186-44806651 GCF_036320965.1 Panulirus ornatus | reverse complement strand
TGTGGCATGAGAAGCGTGGGAGGTAGGTTGATTAGAAAGGGTAGTGAGTGGTCGGAAGAAGAAGTAAGATTATTAGTGAAAGAGAAGAGAGAGGCATTTGAACGATTTTTGCAGGGAAAAAATGCAAATGATTGGGAGATGTATGAAAGAAAGAGGCAGGAGGTCAAGAGTAAAGTGCAAGAAGTGAAAAAGAGGGCAAATGAGAGTTGGGGTGAGAGAGAATCATTAAATTTTAGGGAAAATAAAAAGATGTTTTAGAAGGAAGTAAATAAAGTTCGTAAGACAAGGGAGCAAATGGGAACTTCAGTGAAGGGGGCTAATGGGGAGGTGACAACAAGTAGTGAGGTGAGAAGGAGATGGAGTGAGTATTTTGAAGGTTTGTTGAATGTTTTTGATGATAGAGTGGCAGATATAGGGTGTTTTGGTTCAGGTGGTGTGCAAAGTGAGAGGGTTAGGGAAAATGATTTGGTAAACAGAGAAGAGGTAATAAAAGCTTTGCGGAAGATGAAAGTCGGCAAGGCAGCAGGTTTGGATGGTATTGCAGTAGAATTTATTAAAAAAGGGGGTGACTGTATTGTTGACTGGTTGGTAAGGTTATTCAATGTATGTATGACTCATGGTGAGGTGCCTGAGGATTAGCGGAATGCTTGCATAGTGCCATTGTACAAAGGCAAAGGGGATAAGAGTGAGTGCTCAAATTACAGAGGTATAAGTTTGTTGAGTATTCCTGGTAAATTATATGGAAGGTTATTGATTGAGAGGGTGAAGGCATGTACAGAGCATCAGATTGGGGAAGAGCAGTGTGGTTTCAGAAGTGGTAGAGGATGTGTGGATCAGGTGTTTGCTTTGAAGAATGTATGTGAGAAATACTTAGAAAAGCAAATGGATTTGTAAGTAGCATTTATGAATCTGGAGAAGGCATATGATAGAGTTGATAGAGATGCTCTGTGGAAGGTATTAAGAATATAATATGGTGTGGGAGGCAAGTTGTTAGAAGTGGTGAAAAGTTTTTATCGAGGATGTAAGGCATGTGTACGTGTAGGAAGAGAGGAAAGTGATTGGTTCTCAGTGAATGTAGGTTTGCGGCAGGGGTGTGTGATGTCTCCATGGTTGCTTAATTTGTTTATGGATGAGGTTGTTAGGGAGGTGAATGCAAGAGTTTTCTAAAGATGGGCAAGTATGCAGTCTGTTGTGGATGAGAGAGCTTGGGAAGTGAGTCAGTTGTCGTTCGCTGATGATACAGCGCTGGTGACTGATTCATGTGAGAAACTGCAGAAGCTGGTGACTGAGTTTGGTAAAGTGTGTGAAAGAAGAAAGTTAAGAGTAAATGTGAATAAGAGCAAGGTTATTAGGTACAGTAGGGTTTAGGGTCGAGTCAATTGGGAGGTAAGTTTGAATGGAGAAAAAGTAGAGGAAGTGAAATGTTTTAGATATCTGGGAGCGGATCTGGCAGCGGATGGAACCATGGAAGCGGAAGTGAATCATAGGGTGGGGGAGGGGGCGAAAATTCTGGGAGCCTTGAAGAATGTTTGGAAGTGGAGAACATTATCTCGGAAAGCAAAAATGGTTATGTTTGAAGGAATAGTGGTTCCAATAATGCTGTATGGTTGCGAGGCGTGGGCTATGGACAGAGTTGTACGCAGGATGGTGGATGTGCTGGAAATGAGATGTTTGAGGACATGTGGTGTGAGGTGGTTTGATCGAGTAAGTAATGTTAGGGTAAGACAGATGTGTGGAAATATAAAGAATGTGGTAGAGAGAGCAGAAGTGGGTGTTTTGAAATGGTTTGGTCACATGGTGAGAATGAGTGAGGAAAGCTTGACCAAGAGGATATATGTGTCAGAGGTGGAGGGAACGAGGAGAAGTGGGAGACCAAATTGGAGGTGGAAAGATGGAGTGAAAAAGATATTGAGTGGTCGGGGCCTGAACATGCAGGAGGGAGAAAGGCGTGCAAGGAATAGAGTGAATTGGAACGATGTGGTATACCGGTGTCGACGTGCTGTCAATGGATTGAACAAGGGCATGTGAAGCGTCTGGGGTAAACCATGGAAAGTTCTGTGGGGCCTGGATGTGGAAAGGGAGCTGTGGTTTCGGTGCATTATTACATGACAGCTAGAGACTGAGTGTGAACGAATAGAGCCTTTGTTGTCTTTTCCTTGCGCTACCTCGCACACATGAGGGGGGAGGGTGTTGTTAGTCCATGTGTGGCGAGGTGGCGATGGGAATAAAAAAAGGCAGACAGTATGAATTATGTACATGTGTATATATGTATATGTCTGTGTGTATACATATGTGTACATTGAGATGTATAGGTATGTATGTTTGCGTGTGGGGACGTGTATATACATACATGTGTATGTGGGTGGGTTGGGCCATTCCTTCGTTTGTTTCCTTGCGCTACTTCGCTGACGCGGGAGACAGCGACAAAGCAAAATATATAAAGAAATAAATATATATATATATATATATATATATATATATATATATATATATATATATATATATATATATATATATATATATATATATATCCTTCTTTGTGCCGTCTCACCTAAAGATCTCGATATACTAATTAAAATAAGGGAACACTTTCTGACGGGAATGTGATTGTAATTTGCAGTATCACATAAATGATCATTTGGGTAATACATACATGTAACTAATACCAATATCAGGGTCAACGCTTGTTAGCATGACATTTAAACTCTGCACGAGTTGAACTGAATACTATGTGTGTTGATTTCTTGTGTCAGATATATGTATCTGTACAAGTTCCATGTTATTTATATATTTGTGAACTTTACTATGTTCACCGTTTCTGAACTCGGATATATATCTAAACATTTGTTGGTCATATATGCATCTGAGGTCAGGTCATACAGTGCAGCTCTCTGGTAGTGAAGGACGTGCCTCATCATTAGCCAAGTAGGGGGAAGATGCCAACATTTCTCCTCTCGTATTTATACCCTAAATGTTTAACGTTAAATAGTTTACTTTGACTCGCCTTTCACGAGAAAGACGGAGAGTAACATACGAAACCAGTGCACCGGGAAGAGAACTTTCAATGTGGTATTTCAGGTAACTGACACTACTTCAAATTATCGTGCACAGTAAACTTTGCCCGTGACGAACGTAACATTTGTGTTGTTGGACAGAGAAGTAAGGGATGAATGTAGAACCTTCAGTGACCCATGAATGTGTAAAGACTTGTGTCACTGACAAGAGAAAACTGTATTTTTTGCTAAGGACTCACACAATGAAGGAAAACTGTGATAGTTTCTGTCTCTGAACTACTGAAGAGAACACCACGTACATACGTGATGAAGGCAACACCAAGTACATACGTGATGAATACAACACCACGTACATACATGATGAGGACATCACGTACACACATGATGAAGATAACACCACGTACATACACGATGAAGACAACACCACGTACATATGTGATGAGTGATGAAGACAACACCACGTACATACGTCATGAGGACAACACCACGCACATACGTGATGAACACAACACCACGTACATACATGAGGACAACATCACGTACATACATGATGAAAACAACACCACGTACATACATGATGAAGACAACATGGCGTACATACGTGATGAAGACAACACCACGTACATACATGATGAAGACAACACCACGTACAGACGTGATGAAGATAGCACCACGTACATACATGATGAAGACAACACCACGTACAGACGTGATGAAGTCAACATCACGTAAATACATGATGAAGACAACACCACGTGCATACGTGATGAAGACAACACCACGTACATAGATGATGAAGACAACACCACGTGCAGACGTGATGAAGACAACACCACGTACGTACATGATGAAGACAACACCACGTACAGACGTGATGAAGCCAACACCATGTACAGACGCGATGAAGACAGCACCACGTGCAGTAAGATTATTAGTCAAAGAGAAGAGAGAGGCATTTGGACGATTTTTGCAGGGAAAAAATGCAAATGAGTGGGAGATTTATAAAAGAAAGAGGCAGGAGGTCAAGGGAAAGGTGCAAGAGGTGAAAAAGAGGGCAAATGAGAGTTCGGGGTGAGAGAGTATCATTAAATTTTAGAGAGAATAAAAAGATGTTTTGGAAGGAGGTAAATAAAGTGCGTAAGACTTGGGAGCAAATGAGACCTCAGTGAAGGGAGCTCATGGGGAGGTGATAACAAGTAGTGGTGATGTGAGAAGGAGATGGAGTGAGTATTTTGAAGGTTTCCTGAATGTGTTTGATGATAGAGTGGCAGATATAGGGTGTTTTGGTCGAGGTGATGTGCAAAGTGAGAGGGTTAGGGAAAATGATTTGTTAAACTGAAAAGAGGTAGTAAAAGCTTTCCGGAAGATGAAAGCCGGCAAGGCAGTATGTTTGGATGGTATTGCAGTGGAATTTATTATAAAAGGGGGTGACTGTATTGTTGACTGGTTGGTAAGGTTATTTAATGTATGTATGATTCATGGTGAGGTGCCTGAGGATTGGCGGAATGCTTGCATAGTGACATTGTACAAAGGCAAAGGGATAAGAGTGAGTGCTCAAATTATAGAAGTATAAGTTTGTTGAGTATTCCTGGTAAATTATATGGGAGGGTATTGATTGAGAGGGTGAAGGCATGTACTGAGCATCAGATTGGGGAAGAGCAGCGTGGTTTCAGAAGTGGTAGAGGATGTGTGTATCAGGTGTTTGCTTTGAAGAATGTATGTGAGAAGTACTTAGAAAAGCAAATAGATTTGTATGTAACATTTATGGATCTGGAGAAGGCATATGATAGAGTTGATAGAGATGCTCTGTGGAAGGTGTTAAGAATATATTGTGTGGGAGGCAAGTTGTTAGAAGCAGTGAAAAGTTTTTATCGAGGATGTAAGGCATGTGTACGTGTAGGAAGAGAGGAAAGTGATTGGTTCTCAGTGAATGTAGGTTTGCGGCAGGGGTGTGTGATGTCTCCATGGCTGTTTAATTTGTTTATGGATGGGGTTGTTAGGGAGGTGAATGCAAGACTTTTGGAAGGAGGGGCAAGTATGCAGTCTGTTTTGGAGGAGAGAGCTTGGGAAGTGAGTCAGGTGTTGTTCGCTGATGATACAGCGCTGGTGGCTGATTCGTGTGAGAAACTGCAGAAGCTGGTGACTGAGTTTGGTAAAGTGTGTGAAAGAAGAAAGTTAAGAGTAAATGTGAGTAAGAGCAAGGTTATTAGCTACAGTAGGGTTGAGGTTGACGTCAAGTCAATTGGGAGGTAAGTTTGAATGGAGAAAAACTGGAGGAAGTAAAGTGTTTTAGAAATCTGGGAGTGGATCTGGCAGCGGATGGAGCCATGGAAGCGGAAGTGAATCATAGGGTGGGGGAGGGGGGCGAAAGTTCAGGGAGCCTTGAAGAATGTTTGGAAGTCGAGAACATTACCTCGGAAAGCAAAAATTGGTATGTTTGAAGGAATAATTGTTCCAACAATGTTGTATGGTTTCGAGGCGTGGGCTATGGATACAGTTGTGCGCAGGAGGGTGGATGTGCTGGATATGAGATGTTTGAGGACAATATGGGGTGTGAGGTGGTTTGATCGAGTAAGTAATGTAAGGGTAAGAGAGATGTGTGTAAATAAAAAGAGTGTGGTTGAGAGAGCAGAAGAGTGTGTTTTGAAATGGTTTGGTCACATGGAGAGAATGAGTGAGGAAAGATTGACCATGAGGATATATGTGTCGGAGGTGGAGGGAACGAAGAGAAGTAGGAGACCAAATTGGAGGTGGAAAGATGGAGTGAAAAAGATTTTGAGTGATCGGGGCCTGAACATGCAGGAGGGTGAAAGGCGTGCAAGGAATAGAGTGAATTGGAACGATGTGGTATACCGGGGTCGACGTGCTGTCAGTGGATTGAACCAGGCATGTGAAGCGTCTGGGGTAAACTATGGAAAGTTCTGTGGGGCCTGGATGTGGAAAGGGAGCTGTGGTTTCGGTGCATTATTACATGACAGCTAGAGACTGAGTGTAAACGAATGGGGCCTTTGTTGTCTTTTCCTAGCGCTACCTCGCACACTTGAGGGGGAGAGGGGGTTGTTATTCCATGTGTGGCGAGGTGGTGATGGGAATGAATAAGGCAGACAGTATGAATTATGTACATGTGTATATAAGTATATGTCTGTGTGTGTATATATATGTGTACATTGAGATGTATAGGTATGTATATTTGCGTGTATTGACGTGTATGTACATACATGTGTATGTGGGTGGGTTCGGCCATTCTTTCGTCTGTTTCCTTGCGCTACCTCGCTAACGTGGGAGACAGCGACAAAGCAATATGAATAATAGAATAGCTGTATTATAACTATTATTACCGTGTTAATATCATTATTAGTTGTATTGTTACTATCATTACTGTGATATAATATTACTAGTTGCATTGTTACTATTATTGCTGCGTTATTATTATTACTAGTTGTATTGTTACTATTATTACTGTGTTATTATTACTAGGATTACTTGATGTATTGTTACTATTATTATTGTGTTATCATTATCATTATTACAAGTTGTATTGTTACTATTATTACTGTGTTATTATTGTTATTGATACTGGCTATATTGTTCTATTATAACTGTGTTATTGTTATACTTATTACTAATTGTATTGTTACTATCATTACTGATTTATAATAATTACTGGTTGAATTGTTGCTATTATTACTGTTATTATTGATATCATCATTACTAGTTGCATTGTTACTATTATTACTGTGTTATCATTACTAGTTGTATAGTTCCGATTATTACTGTGTTATTATCATAATTATTACTAGTTATATTGTCACTATTATTACTGTGTTACTATTATTATTAATACTAGTGGTACTGTTACCATTACTACTGTGTTATTATCATTACTAGTTGTATTGTTACTAACATTACTGTTTTATCATTATCATTATCATTACTAGTTGTATTAATACTATTATTACTGTGTTATTATCAATACTAGTTGTATTATTACTAGTATTATTTTGTCATTATCATTACTAGGTGGATTGTTACTATTATTACTGTGTTATTATCATTGTTATTACTAGTTGAATTGTTACTATTATTATTGTGTTATCATTATTGTTATCATTATTATTATCTTTATTACTAGTGATGTTGTTACTATTATTGCGGTGTTGTTATTATTACTAGTTGTATTGTTACTATTATTACTGTGATATTTTTATTACTAGTTGCATTGTTGATATTCTTATGGTGTCATTATTATTACTAATTGTATTGTTACTATTATTACTGTGTTATTATTATTATTATTAATTGCATTGTTACTGTTATTACTGTGATTATATTACTATTACTAGCTAGTTCTATTGTTACTATTATTTCTATGTTATCATTATCATTATCATTACTAGTTGTATTGTTACTATTATTACCGTGTTGTTGGTATTACTAGTTGTTATGTTACTATTATTGCTGTGTTATTATTGCTACAAGTTGTATTGTTACTATTATTACTATGTTATTATAATTACTAATTGTATTGTTACAATTAATACTGTGTTATTTCTATGATTATTACTAGTTTTATTGTTACAATTATTATAGTGTTATTATTATTATTATTATTAATAGTTGTATTGTTACTATTATTACTGTGTTATTATCATTATATTATTATCATTGATAGTTGTATTGTTACTATCATTAGTGTGTTATTACTTTTATTATTACTAGTTGTATTGCTACTAATGTTACTCTGTTATCATTATTGCTAGTTGTATTGTTACAATTAATATTGTGTTATTATCATTACAAGATGTATTATTACTATCGTTTCTATGTTATCATTATTACTAGTTGTATTGTTACTATTATTACTGTTATTATTTTTAGTATCATAATTAGTTGTATTGTTACTATTATTACTGTGTTATTATTATTATTATTATTATTATTATTATTATTACTAGTTGTATTGTTATTATTATTACTGTGATATTATTATTATTATTATTATTTCTAGTAGTATAGTTACTATTATTACTGTTTCTTATTATTAGTACTAGTTATATTCTTACTATTGTTACTGTGTTATTATTATTACTAGTTGTATTGTTACTATTATTACTGCTTTATTATTATTGTTATCATAACTACTAGCATTGTTATTATCATTTCTGTGTTATCATTATCATTATTACAAGTTGTATCATTATTCTTTTTTTCATTTTGCTTTGTCGCTGTCTCCCGCGTTTGCAAGGTAGCGCAAGGAAACAGACGAAAGAAATGGCCCAACCCACCACCATACACATGTACATACATACACGTCCACACACGCAAATATACATACCTATACATCTCAATGTACACATATATATACACAAACAGACATATACATATATACACATGTACATAATTCATACTGTCTGCCTTTATTTATTCCCATCGCCACCTCGCCACACATGGAATAACATCCCCTTCCCCCTCATGTGTGCGAGGTAGCGCTAGGAAAAGACAACAAAGGCCACATTCGTTCACACTCAGTCTCTAGCTGTCATGTAATAATGCCCGAAACCACAGCTCCCTTTCCACATCCAGGCCCCGCAGAACTTTCAATGGTTTACCCCAGACGCTTCACATGCCCTGATTCAATCCATTGACAGCACGTCGACCCCGGTATACCACATCGTTCCAATTCACTCTATTCTTTGCCCGCCTTTCACCTTCCTGCATGTTCAGGCCCCGATCACTCAAAATCTTTTTCACTCCGTCTTTCCACATCCAATTTGGTCTCCCACTTCTCCTCGTTCCCTCCACCTCCGACACATATATCCTCTTGGTCAATCTTTCCTCACTCATTCTCTCCATGTGACCAAACCATTTCAAAACACCCTCTTCTGCTCTCTCAACCACGCTCTTTTTATTTCCACACATCTCTCTTACCCTTACATTACTTACTCGATCAAACCACCTCACACCACATATTATCCTCAAACGACTCATTTCCAGCACATCCACCCTCCTGCGCACAACTCTATCCATAGCCCACGCCTCGCAAACATACAACATTATTGGAACCGCTATTCCTTCAAACATAACCATTTTTGCTTTCCGAGATAATGTTCTCGACTTCCAAACATTCTTCAAGGCTCCCAGGATTTTCGCCCCCTCCGCCACCCTATGATTCACTTCCGCTTCCATGGTTCCATCCGCTGCCAGATCCACTCCCAGATATCTAAAACACTTTACCTACTCCAGTTTTTCTCCATTCAAACTTACCTCCCAATTGACTTGACCCTCAACCCTACTGTACCTAATAACCTTGCTCTTATTCACATTAACTCTTAACTTTCTTCTTTCACACACTTTACCAAACTCAGTCAACAGCTTCTGCAGTTTCTCACATGAATCAACCACCAGCGCTGTATCATCAGCGAACAAGAACTGACTCACTTCCCAAGCTCTCTCATCCACAACAGACGGCATACTTGCCTCTCTTTCCAAAACTTTCCAAACAAGTTGTATTGTTACTATCATTACTGTGCTATTATTATCATTATTACTAGTTGTCCTGTTACTATTATTACTGTGTTATCATTATTACTAGTTGTGTTGCTACTATTATGACTGTGCTATTACTATTATTGATACTGGTTATATTGTTGCTATTATTACTGTGTTATTATCATTATCACTACTACTAATTGGAGATTTACTATTATTGCTATGTTATAATTATTACTGGTTGAATTGTTGCTATTATTGCTGTTATTATTAATATTATCATTACTAATTGTACTGTTACTATTATTACTATGCTATTATCATTACTAGTGGTATTGTTACTATCATTACTGTGTAATTATCATTACGATTACTAGTTGTATGGTTACTATTATTACTGTGTTACTCTTAATAATAATACTAATTATATTGTTGCCATTACTACTGTGTTATTATTATGATTATTACTAGTTGCATTGTTACAAATATTACTGTGTTGTTATTTATGTTATTATTATTATCATTATTATTATTATTATTATTATTATTATTATTATTATTATTATTATTATTATTATTATTATTATCACTATTATTATTATTATTACTATTATTATTATTATTATTATTATTATTATTATTATTATTATTGTTATCATTATTATTATCATTATTATTATTATTATTATCATTATCATTATTATTATTTAATTATTTATTTTATCTATTTTGCTTCGTCGCTGTCTCCCGCGTAAACGAGGTAGCGCAAGGAAACAAACAAAAGAATGGCCAAACCCGCCCACATACATATGTATATGCATACACGTCCACACACGCAAATATACATACCTATACATCTCAATGTACACATATATGTACACACACAGACATATACATATATATACATGTAAAAAATTCATATTGTCTGTCTATATTTATTCCCATCGCCACCCCGCCACACATGGAATAACATCCCCCTCCCCCCTTATGTGTGCGAGGTAGCGCTAGGAAAAGACAACAAAGGCCACATTCGTTCAAACTCAGTCTCTAGCTGTCATGTAATAATGCACCGAAACCACAACTCCCTTTCCACATCCAGGCCCCACACAACTTTCCATGGTTTACCCCAGACGCTCCACATGCCCTGGTTCAGTCCATTGACAGCACGACGACCCCGGTGTACCACATCGTTCCAATTCACTCTATTCCTTGCACGCCTTTCACCCTCCTACATGTTCAGGCCCCGATCATTCAAAATCTTTTTCACTCCATCTTTCCACCTCCAATTTGGTCTCCCACTTCTTCTCGTTCCCTCCACCTCTAACACATATATCCTCTTGGTCAGTCTTTCCTTACTCATTCTCTCCATGTGACCAAAACATTTCAAAACACCTTCTTCTGCTCTCTCAACCACACACTTTTTATTTCCACACATCTCTCTTACCCTTACATTACTTACTCGATCAAACCATCACACCAAATATTATCCTCAAACATCTCATTTCAAGCACATCCACCCTCCTGCGCACAACTCTATCCATAGCCCACGCCTCGTAACCATACAACATTGTTGGAACCACTATTCCTTCAAACATACCCATTTTTGCTTTCCGAGATAATGTTCTCGACTTCCAAACATTCTTCAAGGCCCCCAGAATTTTCGCCCCCTCCCCCACCCTATGATTCACTTCCACTTCCATGGTTCCATCCGCTGCCAAATCCACTCCCAGATATCTAAAACACTTCACTTCACCCAGTTTTTCTCCATTCAAACTTACCTTCTAATTGACTTGACCCTCAACCCTACTGTACCTAATAACCTTGCTCTTATTCACATTTACTCTTAAATTTCTTCTTTCACACACTTTACCAAACTCAGTCACCAGCTTCTGCAGTTTCTCACAGGAATCAGCCACCAGCGCTGTATCATCAGCGAACAACAACTAACTAACTTCCCAAGCTCTCTCATCCACAACAGACTGCATACATACCCCTCTTTCCAAAACTCTTGCATTCACCTCCCTAACAATCCCATCCATAAACAAATTAAACAACCATGGAGACATCACACACCCCTGCCGCAAACCTACATTCACTGAGAACCAGTCACTTTCCCCTCCTCCTAGACGTACACACGCCTTACATCCTCGATTAAAAAACTTTTCACTGCTTCTAACAACTTGCCTCCCACACCATATATTCTTAATATCTTCCACAAAGCATCTCTATCAACTCTATCATATGTCTTCTCCAGATATATAAATGCCACATACAAAGCCATTTGCTTTTCTAAGTATCTATCACATACATTCTTCAAAGCAAACACCTGATCCATACATCCTATACCACTTCTGAAACCACGCTGCTCTTCCCCAATCTGATGCTCGGTACATGCCTTCACCCTCTCAATCAATACCCTCCCATATAATTCACCAGGAAAACTCAACAAACTCATACCTCTGTAATTTGAGCACTCACACTTATCCCTTTTGCCTTTGTACAATGGCACCATGCAAGCATTCCGCCAATCCTCAGGCACCTCACCATTAATCACACATACATTAAATAACCTCAGCAACGAGTCAACAATACAGTCACACCTTTTTTTTTAATAAACTCCACTGCAATACCATCCAAACCTTGCCGGCTTTCATTTTCCGCAAAGCTTTTACTACCTCTTCTCTGTTTACCAAATCATTTTCCCTAACCCTCTCACTCTGCACACCACCTCGACCAAAACACCCTATATCTGCCACTCTATCATAAAACACATTCAACAAACCTTCAAAATACTCACTCAATCTCCTTCTCATATATATTTTTTTTTTTTTTTTCCAAAAGAAGGAACAGAGAAGAGGGCCAGGTGAGGAAATTCCCTCAAAGGCCCAGTCCTCTGTTCTTAACGCTACCTCGCTATCGCGGGAAATAGCGAATAGTATGAAAAAAAAAAAAATATATATATATATATATATATATATATATATATATATATATATATATATATATTTATTTATTTTTTTATTTAAATAAATATATATATATTTATTTTTATTAAATAAATATATATATATATATCCAATTTGGATAGCTTTATTCATGATAGAATTCGTTAACAAATCACCTTTTTATGCATATACTAAATCTGTGATACGCTCTTTGTCTGTCTTGAACAATTACATATTTACCAAATGGAGTCATAGCTACGTCTCTTTCTTATATATATCCGCAGAATTGTGTTTTAGAAAGATTGATCCTGAGTAATTACACTTGGGAGCGTTGAAGAATGTGTGGAAGTCGAGAACATTATCTTGGAAAGCAAAAATGGGTATGTTTGAAGTAATTGTGGTTCCAACAATGTTACATAGTTGCGAGGCGTGGGCTATGGATAAAGTTGTGCGGAGGAGGGTGGATGTGCTAGAAATGAGATGTTTGAGGACAATGTGTGGTGTGAGGTGCTTTGATCGATTAAGTAATAATAGGGTAAGAGAGATGTGTGGTAATAAAAAGAGTGTGGTTGAGAGAGCAGAAGAGGGTGTTTGAAATGGTTTGGTCACATGGAGAGAATGAGTGATGAAAGATTGACCAAGAGAATATATGTGTCAGAGGTGGAGGGAACGAGGAGAAGTGGGAGACCAGATTGGAGGTGGAAAGATGGAGTGAAAAAGATTTTGAGTGATCAGGGCCTGAACATGCATGAGGGTGAAAGGCGTGCAAGGAATGGAGTGAATTGGAAGGATGTGGTATACCAGGGTCGACGTGCTGTCAATGGATTGAACTAGGGCATGTGAAGCGTCTGGGGTAAATCATGAAAAGTTCTGTGGGGCCTGGATGTGGAAAGGGAGCTATGGTTTTGGTGCATTATTATATGACAGCTAGAGCCTGAGTATCAACGAATGTGGCCTTTGCTGTCTTTTCCTAGCGGTACCTCGCACATATGAGGGGGGAGGGGGTTGTTATTTCATGTGTGGCGACGTGGCGATGGGAATGAATAAAGGCAGACAGTATGAATTATGAACATGAGTATATATGTATATGTTTGTGTTTGTATATATATGTATGCAGTAAGATGTATAGGTATGCATATTTGCGTCTGAGGACGTGTATGTATATATATGTGTATGTGGGTGGGTTAGGCCATTCTTTCGTCAGTTTCCTTGCGCTACATCGCTAACGCGGGATACAGCGACAAAGCAAAACATATATATATACATATATACATATATATATATATATATATATATATATATATATATATATATATATATATATATATATATATATATATATATATATATATAATTGATTGGGAGATATATAAAAGAAAGAGACAGGATATCATGAGAAAGGTGCAAGAGGTGAAAAAGAGGGCAAATGAGAGTTGGGGTGAGAGAGTATTATTAAATTTTAGGGAGAATAAAAAGATGTTCTGAAAGGTGGTAAATAAAGTGCGTAAGACAAGGTAGCAAATGGGAACTTCAGTGAAGGGCGCTAATGGGGAGGTGAAAACAAGTAGTGGTGATGTGAGAAGGATATGGAGTGAGTATTTTGAAGGTTTGTTGAATGTGTTTGATGATAGAGTGGCAGATATAGGGTGTCTTGGTCGAGGTGGTGTGCAAAGTGAGAGGGTTAGGGAAAATGATTTGGTAAACAGAGAAGAGGTAGTAAAAGCTTTGCGGAAGATGAAAGCCGGCAAGGCAGCAGGTTTGGATGGTATTGCAGTGGAATTTATTAAAAAAAGGGGGTGACTGTATTGTTGACTGGTTGGTAAGGTTATTTAATTTATGTATGACTCATGGTGGGGTGCCTGAGGATTGGCGGAATGCGTGCATAGTGCCATATTAGGGAAGAGCAGTGTGGTTTCAGAAGTGGTAGAGGATGTGTGGATCAGGTGTTTGCTTTGAAGAATGTATGTGAGAAATACTTAGAAAAGCAAATGAATTTGTATGTAGCATTTATGGATCTGGAGAAGGCATATGATAGAATTGATAGAGATGCTCCGTGGAAGGTATTAAGAATATATGGTGTGGGTGGCAAGTTGTTAGAAGCAGTGAAAAGTTTTTATCGAGGATGTAAGGCATGTGTACGTGTAGGAAGAGAGGAAAGTGATTGGTTCTCAGTGAATGTAGGTTTGCGGCAGGGGTGTGTGATGTCTCCATGGTTGTTTAATTTGTTTATGGATGGGGTTGTTAGGGAGGTGAATGCAAAAGTTTTGGAAAGAGGGGCAAGAATGAAGTCTGTTGTGGATGAGAGAGCTTGGGAAGTGAGTCAGTTGTTGTTCGTTGATGATACAGCGCTGGTGGCTGATTCATGTGAGAAACTGCAGAAGCTGGTGACTGAGTTTGGTAAAGTGTGTGAAAGAAGAAAGTTAAGAGTAAATGTGAATAAGAGCAAGGTTATTATGTACAGTAGGGTTGAGGGTCAAGTCAACTGGGAGGTAAGTTTGAATGGAGAAAAACTGGAGGAAGTAAAGTGTTTCAGATATCTGGGAGTGGATCTGGCAGCGGATGGAACCATGAAAGCGGAAGTGAATCAGAGGGTGGGGGAGGGGGCGAAAATCCTGGGAGCCTTGAAGAATGTGTGGAAGTCGAGAACATTATCTCGGAAAGCAAAAATGGGTATGTTTGAAGGATTAGTGGTTCCAACAATGTTGTATGGTTGCGAGGCGTGGGCAATGGATAGAGTTGTGCGCAGGAGGGTGGATGTGTTGGAAATGAGATGTTTGAGGACGTGTGGTGTGAGTAAGTAATGGAAGGGTAAGAGAGATGTGTGGAAATAAAAAGAGCGTAGTTGAGAGAGCAGAAGAGGGTGTTTTGAAATGGTTTGGGCACATGGAGAGAATGAGTGAGGAAAGATTGACCAAGAGGATATATGTGTCGGAGGTGGAGGGAACAAGGAGAAGTGGGAGACCAAATTGGAGGTGGAAAGATGGAGTGAAAAAGATTCTGAGTGATCGGGGCCTGAACATGCAGGAGGGTGAAAGGCTGGCAAGGAATAGAGTGAATTGGATCGATGTGGCATACCGGGGTTGACGTGCTGTCAGTGGATTGAATCAGGGCATGTGAAGCGTCTGGGTAAACCATGGAAAGCTGTGTGGGGCCTGGATGTGGAAAGGGAGCTGTGGTTTCGGGCATTATTGCATGACAGCTAGAGACTGAGTGTGAACGAATGAGGCCTTTGTTGTCTTTTCCTAGCGCTACCCCGCACACATGAGTGGGGAGGGGGATGGTATTCCATGTGTGGCGAGGTGGCGATGGGAATGAATAAAGGCAGACAGTGTGAATTGTGTGCATGGGTATATATGTATGTGTCTGTGTGTGTATATATATGTGTACATTGAGATGTATAGGTATGTATATTTGCGTGTGTGGACGTGTGTGTATATACATGTGTATGGGGGTGGGTTTGGCCATTTCTTTCGTCTGTTTCCTTGTGCTACCTCGCAAACGCGGGAGACAGCGACAAAGCAAAATAAAAAAGAAATATATATATATATATATATATATATATATGTATATATATATATATATATATATATATATATATATATATATATATATATATACTTTTTTTTTTTTTTTGCTTTGTCGCTGTCTTAAAAAAAAAATATGTATATATATATATATATATATATATATATATATATATATATATATATATATATATATATATATATATATATATATACTTTTTTTTTCTTTTTTTTGCTTTGTCGCTGTCTCCCGCGTTTGCGAGGTAGCGCAAGGAAACAGACGAAAGAAATGGCCCAACCCACCCACATACACATGTATATACATACGTCCACACACGCAAATATACATACCTACACAGCTTTCCATGCTTTACCCCAGACGCTTCACATGCCTTGATTCAATCCACTGACAGCACGTCAACCCCGGTATACCACATCGCTCCAATTCACTCTATTCCTTGCCCTCCTTTCACCCTCCTGCATGTTCAGGCCCCGATCACACAAAATCTTTTTCACTCCATCTCTCCACCTCCAATTTGGTCTCAATCTTCTCCTCGTTCCCTCCAACTCCGACACATATATCCTCTTGGTCAATCTTTCCTCACTCATTCTCTCCATGTGCCCAAACCACTTTAAAACACCCTCTTCTGCTCTCTCAACCACGCTCTTTTTATTTCCACACATCTCTCTTACCCTTACGTTACTAACTCGATCAAACCACCTCACACCACACATTGTCCTCAAACATCTCATTTCCAGCACATCCATCCTCCTGCGCACAACTCCTATCCATAGCCCACGCCTCGCAACCATACAACATTGTTGGAACCACTATTCCTTCAAACATACCCATTTTTGCTTTCCGAGATAATGTTCTCGACTTCCACACATTCTTCAAGGCCCCCAGAATTTTCGCCCCCTCCCCCACCCTATGATCCACTTCCGCTTTCATGGTTCCATCCGCTGCCAGATCCACTCCCAGATATCTAAAACACTTCACTTCCTCCAGTTTTTCTCCATTCAAACTCACCTCCCAATTGACCTTACCCTCAACCCTACTGTACCTAATAACCTTGCTCTTATTCACATTTACTCTTAACTTTCTTCTTCCACACACTTTACCAAACTCAGTCACCAGCTTCTGCAGTTTCTCACATGAATCAGCCACCAGCGCTGTATCATCAGCGAACAACAACTGACTCGCTTCCCAAGCTCTCTCATCCCCAACAGACTTCATACTTGCCCCTCTTTCCAAAACTCTTGCATTTACCTCCCTAACAACCCCATCCATAAACAAATTAAACAAACATGGAGACATCACACACCCCTGCCGCAAACCTACATTCACTGAGAACCAATCACTTTCCTCTCTTCCTACACGTACACATGCCTTACATCCTCGATAAAAACTTTTCACTGCTTCTAACAACTTTCCTCCCACACCATATATTCTTAATACCTTCCACAGAGCATCTCTATCAACCCTATCATATGCCTTCTCCAGATCCATAAATGCTACATACAAATCCATTTGCTTTTCTAAGTATTTCTCACATACATTCTTCAAAGCAAACACCTGATCCACACATCCTCTACCACTTCTGAAACCACACTGCTCTTCCCCAATCTGATGCTCTGTACATGCCTTCACCCTCTCAATCAATACCCTCCCATATAATTTACCAGGAATACTCAACAAACTTATACCTCTGTAATTTGAGCACTCACTCTTATCCCCTTTGCCTTTGTACAATGGCACTATGCACGCATTTCGCCAAGCCTCAGGCACCTCACCATGAGTCATACATACATTAAATAACCTTACCAACCAGTCAACAATACAGTCACCCCCTTTTTTAATAAATTCCACTGCAATACCATCCAAACCTGCTGCCTTGCCGGCTTTCATCTTCCGCAAAGCTTTCACTACCTCTTCTCTGTTTACCAAATCATTTTCCCTACCCAGCTAATAGCATATTACCTAACCTAACTGTGCGCCTGTTGGGAAATGACCGGTGTAGACCCCGTTGCTCATCAACGTGAGACGAAGGGTATTCTAGTACATAGTCTTTGAATAGTGATTTCCTATTAGCCAGGCCCATAGCCTAGTGGTTAACATTCCTGCCTCTTGCACAGGGGTCCCGGGTTCGATACTGGCTGTTCGAGGTTTGTATGTTCTATGAAGGTGCGCGTTTCTATGCACTATCTTCGTACATATATATATATATATATATATATATATATATATATATATATATATATATATATATTATCCCTGGGGATAGGGGAGAAAGAATACTTCTCACCTATTCCCTGCATGTCGTAGAAGGCGACTAAAAGAGAAAGGAGCGGGGGGGCTGGAAATCCCCCCCCCTCTCGTTTTTAATTTTCCAAAAGAAGGAACAGAGAAGGGGCCAAGTGAGGATATTCCCTCAAAGGCTCAGTCCTCTGTTCTTAACGCTACCTCGCTAACGCGGGAAATGGCGAATAGTATGAAAAAAGAATATATATACACATATATATATATATATATATATATATATATATATATATATATATATATATATATATATATATTACATAATGGCCTGAGAGTCAGTGAAGTTTAGTATGTGAAGGTATGTGGCAGTGTCGCCATGATAACATATGGTGAAAGATAGGTGCCCTCTCTCCTATCTTTGTTATATAAACGTCTGGAAGCTAGACAAGTGTTGAACATTGAGAGAAGTTTAGGCAAGTTATATATACTTCTGGAAGCTAGACAAGTGTTGAACATTGAGAGAAGTTAAGGTAAGTTATATCTGCAATCCTCAGTAACCAGCATAGAAGAACCATGGAAGTTACCACAGTAAAGTTCCAATGTTAGTATCAGCATATTTCAAATCCCTACTCTGCTGCTGGCAGGCAGCTGGCGCCGGCCAGCGGAACAGTAGTTCTCGGCCAGCTCTGATGGAGGACACACCCTGATCTCATCCCCTTTGTTGCCAAGCTTCGAAATATATATATTTTTGTATTGTAAGTTTGATTATACGCCTAAGAAGACTCAGGGAACTTATAGTGATGGCAGAGTCGGAATTCCTTCTAGAGATAGTGAAGGATTCCCGTATTGAGAACATCTGATCTGTGGACCTTAGTGACTGGTGATTACTCAACAACCACATAGTTTTATGTCATGTTGGACAGTCCTCTGTGGAGAAGCCAGTGAAATACAGTGAACAACATACATTGGGGGAACCAAGTAGCGCACTAACGTTATTCATTTACTCATCATTCACTCGTGAATAGCCGGCAGTCAACGGAAGCAGCTATCAACTTAATGACTGTGTTTGGGCTACCAAATTGCTGATTACATCAAACAACCTCTCAGCATAACGCAGTCGGGTTCGCCTTTGTCAGCGTAACACCCCGCCCGCACTCCCGCCCACCCACACTGTTTTCCAAACATTCGCTCCGACTGCACGCTGAGCACGGGAGGATATCAGCTCATCTATCCACATGGCAGTTGAGACTCCCTGGATGTGGCGGTTTGATCGCACAGCCCTGACTCCTCGCTGGGGATTGGTCTACGTATGCCGTGACGTCATATGACGACACGGGCTCACCGCTGCACATTGGTCGACGACACGACGTCACGTGATCGGTGGGGACTTCATGGAGGTGGAGGACAGCACTCGCACGCTGCCTCGCAAACACTTCACATCTGAGCAGCTCAACCTAACCGTTGATGTCTCTTGGTGGATAGACGGTAAATTACGTGGCAGCTGTCCTTTTCCGTCAGTGTCTCACCAATCACATCTACTCACGTACTGTTCATAAGTGTTCCTTGATGTGATCAATTTATAACAGCCTGTATAGAATTACAACTTTAACATATAGCTTAACGGATGTTAGTTTTGATAAACTTAGATCATTTCCTGCATCACACTTAGTGTAGAAACTTCAGAAGTAATCGTTATAACCTTAGATTATTGAGTGATTAACTATAACAACATGGCCAGCCCACTAAGTATTCGTCTCCTAAGGTGATATTATTAACAACGGCCAGATTTTCCCAAGTTCTCGGGGACCCTGAAGAACTCGAAGCTTGGTTTGGGAATGCAGAACAAACTGCTAGATCTAGTTGTGGTGCTGCAAACACATGAACTTAAAACGCAGACCATACAATGATTTGGTTTACGGACCCACCTAACAGGCCACAGACATTGTCAGGAATGTCTGATTTTAAACGCATACATGAATGGCAACAGTACAAACAATATTGGCGCTTTATATGCACATCTGAAATTGATGTAGATATTTATGGTGTGATACAGTAAATAAGGTTACTAGGGATAAGGGAGAGCTATATTCTGAGATGATAGTTAGGTTCGCACCATTAGAAGAAAAACTTATAGAATCCTTAGCGAGGTCTGCCTGGATAACCACACCAGCCCAGGGTGCAAATTCTCCCCAGTTGTCAGTAGAAGCTGTTGTAAAACTCCTTACCATGGCTTCCTCCATGAAGGATTTTAGAGTTTGGAGATAAACAACACCAAGCGTTTGAGGTGTTAAAGACCGTTTAGTTACAGCTCCCACACTCTGTTTCCCCGATTTTGCGAAACCTTTAACATTAACCACAGATGCTAGTTATAAAGGGATTAGGTGCTGTTCTTTTGCAAGATGTAAAAGGTAAACTCCATCCCATAGCGTACGCTAGTCGAACACTAAACAAGGCAGAAGCCAATTATAGCGTAACGGGGGTTAGAAGCACTTGCAGTAGTGTGGCCACTTAAACACTTTAAAGACAATATGTATGCGTATGACGTCACCATTAACACCGGTCATCGACCTCTGCTTGGCTTATTTAAGAATAAGAACCCTTTCGGCAAATTCGCCAGATGGCATTTAACATTTCAGGAGTTCAAACCCTTGTTTAAACACATTCCCGGTAATACTAATCATGTCGCCCACGCGCTATCCCGTAATGTAGCCACTGATGCTATTTTTCCTATGATGGACGTAAATAAATTCCGCGAAGCACAAAACCAAGATCCCCTTTGGTTTTCAGTCCTATCTTAAAGTTCATACTGCTAACCTAACGGTCAAGACCCCCGTCCCTCTCTGGGAATTTTTAGCTCTGGAAGATGTATTATTATATAGGGAGGCAACTTTGGGTCTTCCTTCACGCTCTGTTACGCAGCTGGTCGTCCCTAAGTCCTTAATTCCTGAAATACTGTCGTTGATCCTTGACGTTCCTCAGTCTGCTCGTCCTGGCAGAGCAGATGTATCAAACAAACGCGTCTTCAATGCTATTGGCCTAACATGGTACGTGATGTCTCTACCTACATAGATAATCGTCAAGTTTGTAGTTAAAATAAAGGTGACCCCATACCAAATCTTTGTGTTACAATATCCAACCCCAACACGTCCTTGGGAACGTGTGAGCATGGATATTCTAAGTGGATTATACACCTCGCACCTAGTTATTATAGATAACATTCACTCGATATATATTCATCATTTATGCCTTGGGATCACTTATAAGTGTAACCTTGAATATAATCAAAGTAGTATTCATATGTCTGCCTTTATTTGTTCCCATCGCAATCTCGCCACTCATGAAATAACAACCCCCTTCCCCTCATGTGTGCGAGGTAGCGCTAGGAAAAGGCAACAAAGGCTCCATTCGTTCACACTCAGTGTCTAGCTGTCATGTAATAATGCACCGAAACCACAGCTCCCTTTCCACATCCAGGCCCCACACAACTTTCTATGGTTTATCCCAGACGCTTCACATCCTTGGTTCACTCCAGTATACCACATCATTCCAATTCACTCATATTTCTTGCATGCCTTTCACCCTCCTGTATGTTAGGCCCTGATCGCTCAAAATCTTTTTCACTCCATCCTTCCACCTCCAATTTGGTCTCCCACTTCTCCTTGTTCCCTTCACTTAAGACACATCTATCCTAATTGTCAATCTTTCCTCACTCATTCTCTCCATGTGACCAAACCATCTCAATACACCCTCTTCTGCCTTCTCAACCACACTCTTTTTATTTCCACACATCTCTCTTACCCTTTCATTACTTACTCGATCAAACCACATCCCACCACATTTGTCCTCAAACTCGATCAAACCACATCCCACCACATTTGTCCTCAAACTCGATCAAACCACATCCCACCACATTTGTCCTCAAACTCGATCAAACCACATCCCACCACATTTGTCCTCAAACTCGATCAAACCACCTCACACCACATATTGTCCTCAAACATCTCATTTCCAGCACATCCACCCACCTGCGCACAACTCTATCCATAGCCCACGCCTCGTAACCATACAACATTGTTGGAACCACTATTCCTGCAAACATACCCATTTTTGCTTTCCGAGATAATGTTCTCGACTTCCACACATTCTTCAAGGCTCCCAGAATTTTCGTCCTTCCCCCACCCTATGATTCACTTCCGCTTCCATGGTTTTATTCTCTGACATGTCCACTTCCAGATATCTAAAACACTTCACTTCCTCCAGTTTTTCTCCATTTAAACTTACCTTCCAATTGACTTGTTCCTCAACCTTACTGTACTTAATAAACCTTGCTCTTTTTCACATTTACTCTCGGCTTCTCCACATACTTTGCCAAATTCAGTCACCAACTTCTGCATTTTCTCAACCGAATCAGACACCAGCGCTGTATCATCAGCGAACAACAACTGACTTACTTCCCAAGCCCTCTCATCACAACAGACTGCATACTTGCCCCTCTCTCCAAAACTCTTACATTCACCTCCCTAACAACCCCATCCCCTCATGTGTGCGAGGTAGCGCTAGGAAAAGGCAACAAAGGCTCCATTCGTTCACACTAAGTCTCTAGCTGTCATGTAATAATGCACCGAAACCACAGCTCCCTTTCCACATCCAGGCCCCACAGAACTTTCCATGGTTTTACCCAGACGCTTCACATCCTTGGTTCACTCCAGTATACCACATCATTCCAATTCACTCATATTTCTTGCATGCCTTTCACCCTCCTGCATGTTTAGGCCCCGATCACACAAAATCTTTTTCACTCCATCCTTCCACCTCCAATTTGGTCTCCCACTTCTCCTTGTTCCCTTCACTTAAGACACATCTATCCTAATTGTCAATCTTTCCTCACTCATTCTCTCCATATTACCAAACCATTTCAAAATACCCTCTTCTGCTCTCTCAACCATACTCTTTTTATTTCCACACATCTCTCTTACCCTTTCATTACTTACTCGATCAAACCACATCCCACCACATTTGTCCTCAAACTCGATCAAACCACCTCACACCACATATTGTCCTCAAACATCTCATTTCCAGCACATCCACCCACCTGCGCACAACTCTATCCATAGCCCACGCCTCGCAACCATACAACATTGTTGGAACCACTATTCCTGCAAACATACCCATTTTTGCTTTCCGAGATAACGTTCTACACTTTTCCACCCATCTTCAACGCTCCCAGAACCTTCGCCCCACCCTGTGACTCGCTTCCGCTTCCATGGTTCCATCCGCTGCTAAATCCACTCCCAGACATCTAAAACACTTCACTTCCTCCAGTTTTTCTCCATTCAAACTTACCTCCCAATTGACTTGTCCTCAACCTACTGTACTTAATAACCTAGCTCTTTTCACATTTACTCTCGGCTTCTCCACATACTTTGCCAAATTCAGTCACCAACTTCTGCATTTTCTCAACCGAATCATACACCAGCGCTGTATCATCAGCGAACAACAACTGACTTACTTCCCAAGCCCTCTCATCACAACAGACTGCATACTTGCCCCTCTCTCCAAAACTCTTACATTCACCTCCCTAACAACCCCATCCCCTCATGTGTGCGAGGTAGCGCTAGGAAAAGGCAACAAAGGCTCCATTCGTTCACACTCAGTGTCTAGCTGTCATGTAATAATGCACCGAAACCACAGCTCCCTTTCCACATCCAGGCCCCACAGAACTTTCCATGGTTTTACCCAGACGCTTCACATCCTTGGTTCACTCCAGTATACCACATCATTCCAATTCACTCATATTTCTTGCATGCCTTTCACCCTCCTGCATGTTTAGGCCCGATCACACAAAATCTTTTTCACTCCATCCTTCCACCTCCAATTTGGTCTTCCACTTCTCCCTCATTCTCTCCACCTCTAACACACATATCCTCTTTGTCAGTCTTTCTCCACTCATTCTCTCCATATTACCAAACCATTTCAAAATACCCTCTTCTGCTCTCTCAACCACGCTCTATTACCGCACGTCTCTCTTACCCTTTCATTACTTACTCGATCAAACCACATCCCACCACATTTGTCCTCAAACTCGATCAAACCACATCCCACCACATTTGTCCTCAAACTCGATCAAACCACATCCCACCACATTTGTCCTCAAACTCGATCAAACCACATCCCACCACATTTGTCCTCAAACTCGATCAAACCACATCCCACCACATTTGTCCTCAAACTCGATCAAACCACATCCCACCACATTTGTCCTCAAACTCGATCAAACCACATCCCACCACATTTGTCCTCAAACTCGATCAAACCACATCCCACCACATTTGTCCTCAAACTCGATCAAACCACATCCCACCACATTTGTCCTCAAACTCGATCAAACCACATCCCACCACATTTGTCCTCAAACTCGATCAAACCACATCCCACCACATTTGTCCTCAAACTCGATCAAACCACATCCCACCACATTTGTCCTCAAACTCGATCAAACCACATCCCACCACATTTGTCCTCAAACTCGACCAAACCACCTCACACCACATATTGTCCTCAAACATCTCATTTCCAACACATTCACCCTCCTCTGCACAACCCTATCAGTAGCCCACGCCTTTCAACCATATGACATTGTTGGAACCACTATTCCTGCAAACATACCCATTTTTGCTTTCCGAGATAATGTTGTCGCCTTCCACACATTGTTGAATGCTCCCAGAACTTTCATCCCCTCCCCAACCCTGTGACTCACTTCCGTTTCCATGGTTCCATCCGCTGCCAAATCTACTCCCAGATATCTAAAACACTTCACTTCCTCCAGTTTTTCTCCATTAAAACTTACCTGCCAATTGACTTGTTCCTCAACCTTACTGTACTTAATAACCTTGCTCTTTTTCACATTTACTCTCGGCTTTCTCTCACATACTTTGCCAAATTCAGTCACCAACTTCTGCATTTTCTCAACCGAATCAGACACCAGCGCTGTATCATCAGCGAACAACAACTGACTTACTTCCCAAGCCCTCTCATCAACAACAGACTGCATACTTGCCCCTCTCTCCAAAACTCTTACATTCACCTCCCTAACAACCCCATCCATTAAAAAATTAAACAACCATGGACATATGCATAAAGCAAATAAAAGGACTGACTTTTGTCTGTGTATTTTACTTGTCAGTTGGTGTTATTTTGCTGGTATTGACAGCTACATGGACTATTATTACAATCTCATTGCTCCTGTGAAAGTGTTATTTAAGCCTCTGTTGTTTTAGTTATGGAAGTTTAGTTCTTTGTATGTTTAAACATTATATCCCAGAAATTAATTGATAGATTCTTTATGGAAGTATGAAGACAGTTTAGGTCCTACCCAAGAAGTATTTGTTTTGTACTGATTGTAGATTAGAGAGAAAGGTTACATGATAGAAAAGTGTGGCATACAAAAGCACGTCCATCTCCATTCTAAGAGAGATGGTCAAGATTTATATAAACAACTGATTTTTTGGAGAGGTTACTGATAAATATTTGTACCTTTTCAGCTGAATTGTATCCGTGGGTGTGGTTGCATGGGATCTATTTTCTTCTTGGGATTGGGGAATTCAGCTCTTACGGGTGCTGGAAACTTCTCGATGCTGACTGATGATAATGTTATTGCTTCGAATATGTACAGAACCGTCAACCAGTAAGTTATATTGGAATATACTGTAATGAAGATTATTTTAAACCCTCAAACATTAAGCGTAATTCAGAAATTCCACTGAAGAATGCACACAAATGGAAAAATAATTTGTGTCCTCTTTTAAGATGATAGACTAGCATTCAAAAGTAATAGAAAATACACAAGTTATTACCCTTGTATTGGCCTGATGAGTGAGCCTCTGGGGAGGATGTGTGAATGACATGTTTGACAGCTACAAACACGTTTGCTGGAAACTTCTCGATGCTGACTGATGATAATGTTATTGCTTCGAATGTGTCAAAATGATTATTCTTTCTTTTCATTGAGTTTTCATACTGTACTTTAATTTGATACATAGATAAAGCATTATTGTTAATTGATATGAGAGTGTTAATGCTTGATAATATTACAGCTTTTGCAAGTAACTTCAACATGAGGGAAATTGGTGAGCACTTGTGTGAAGGACATTGAAGGGTTTGTTTCTTTCTGCTTACTAAAAACTTTCTCACTTCAGCCACTGTTATTTCATATTATACTCTGATTTCATTAACAGCTACAACTGTGATTGTGAAAAGCTAGAATATATTTAGATGCAATGCACCTTTTATACTGCATAGAAATTTGAGAAGGTTGAGTGGCAAGCACAGATTGGTAGGATATTGGAAATGGCTTTTCGATTTCAAACATTCAAGCTTTTTAACTTTTCATCAGTAAAACAAGGCCTTCATTATCACAAATTACATAAAAGGGATAATGAAATACAATTGTTGCATAATTTCTTTCATGAGTATAAGTTCACTGGGCATGCCTCCCCCTCCTTCAAAGTCTCTTCACATTTCCAATTTTTCATGTTTAAAATTTTGGAGTGAACTGCATATTGAATAAGGCTTTCTACTTCCATTCTTAGGTCTGTTTTGTTATTTCTTTCAGAGCAATGGATGACCCTTGCAGCAGTGGAGAGTCTGATGCTGGTAACTGAAGTATATATAGAATAAGTTATGATAGCGTGGTAATGGGAATTTCAGTATATGGTGATGTGATAAGGGGGCATGATATATTCTGTTGATGGAACAAAGCTTATTTGAAATTCTGGATGAATAAAAGTTGTATACTTGTTTTTTTTATTGGCTAGAAAACATCTCTATTTCTGTTACTCTGTTAGATAATGTGTTGATGACACGTATAAACTTATTCATTTATTTATCTATTTATCATACTAAGTCGCTTTCTCCCGCTTTAGCGAGGTAGCAAATGGAAACAGACAAAAGAAATGGACCAACCCACCCACATACACATGTATATACATAAATGCTCACACACGCACATATACATACCCATACATTTCAACATATGCATACATATACATACATTTACATATAAACACTCTATATATCTATACTTGCTGCCTACATCCATTCCGATCGCCACCCCAACACACATGAAATGCCCCCCACCCCCTTCCCCCCGCGCACGCATGAGGTATCGCTAGGAAAAGACAACAAAGGCCACATTCGTTCACACTCAGTCTCTAGCTGTCATGTACAATGCACTGAAACCACAGCTCCCTTTCCACATCCAGGCCCCACAAAACTTTCCACGGTTTACCTCAGACGCTTCACATCCCTTGGTTCACTCCAGTATACCACATCATTCCAATTCACTCATATTTCTTGCATGCCTTTCACCCTCCTGTATGTTCAGGCCCTGATCGCTCAAAATCTTTTTCACTCTATCCTCCACCTCCAATTTGGTCTTCCACTTCTCCTCATTCTCTCCACCTCTAACACACATATCCTCTTTGTCAGTCTTTCTCCACTCATTCTCTCCATGTGACCAAACCATCTCAATACACCCTCTTCTGCCTTCTCAACCACACTCGTTTTGCTACCACACGTCTTTCTTACCTTTTCATTACTTACTCGATCAAACCACCCCACACCACATATTGTCCTCAAACATCTCGTTTCCAACACATTCACCCTCCTCCGCAGAAACTTATCTATAGCCCATGCCTCACAACCATATAACATTGTTGGAACTACTATTCCTTCAAATATACCCATTTTTGCTTTCCGAGATAACGTTCTCACTTTCCACCCATTCTTCAACGCTCCCAGAACCTGTGACTCGCTTCCGCTTCCATGGTTCCATCCGCTGCTAAATCCACTCCCAGACATCTAAAACACTTCACTTCCTCCAGTTTTCCTCCATTCAAACTTACCTCCCAGTTGACTTGTCCCTCAACCCTACTGTACCTAATAACCTTGCTCTTATTCACGTTCACTCTCAGCTTTCTTCTTTCACACACTTTACCAAACTCAGTCACCAGCTTCTGCAGTTTCCTACACAAATCAGCCACCAGCGCTGTATCATCAGCAAACAACAACTGACTCACTTCCCAAGCCCTCTCATCCAAAACAGACTGCATACTTGCCCCTCGCTCCAAAATTCTTGCATTCGCCTCCCTAACAACCCCATCCATAAACAAATTAAACAGCCATGGAGACATCACGCACCCCTACCGCAAACCAACATTCACTGAGAACCATTCACTTTCCTCTCTTCCTACTCGTACATATGCCTCACATCCTTAATAAAAACTTTTCTTCTAGCAACTTACCTCCCACACCATATACTCTTGATACCTTCAGCAAAGCATCTCTATCACCTCTATCATATGCCTTTTCCAGATCCATAAATGCTACATACAAATCCATTTGTTTTTCTAAGTATTTCTCGCACACATTCTTCAAAGCAAACACCTGATCCACACATACTCTACCACTTCTGAAACCACACTGCTCTTTCCCAATCTGATGCTCTGTTCATGCTTTTACCCTCTCAATAACCTCCCAATTTCCCAGGAATACTCAACAAACGCATGCCTCTGTAATGTGAACACTCACCTTTATCCCCTTTGCCTTTATAAAGTGGCACTATGCATGTAATCTTATACTATTGCTAATTTGACAATATTTACAGTATACGCTTGGATAGTGGACGTGCAGCCAAGAGAGCTTGCTAGAAGTAAGAGGCTAACTGGAAAATTCTGTGTGTGTCTCACTCGCAAGTCACTTACTCTTGTTAGGGTTGGAGATCGTCAGAAAACTGATTTTCCAGTAAGTCATAATCATCACTAGTATAGCTAGCTCATTCATATTTACAATGGAGCCAGCTTCAGGGGAGTAGTGTCTTATGAAAATCAACTTCTGTGTGTGCAGGTTTTCATCTGAAAGATTGAATTGGAAAAATGTGATTTGAAAAATTTGAAAAATTCTTGAATGAGTGTTAATCCATTTGTGTGTGAAGTCTGCCAGCAACAACAATCCTACGATTTAATGTGATTTATAAACATTCATTCCTTATATTCATTTTTCATACATATTTGCCATCTCCTACATTAGTGAGATAGCGTTAAGAACAAATGAAGAAGGGCTGCACTTGCTCGCGTCTATCCGCTGTCATGTGAAATGTAATAAAATCACAGCTTCCTTTCCGTGTTTCCCCTGGCTGCTTCACATGCCCTGGTTCAATCCATTGGCAGCATGTCAACCCCAGTATATCAGATCCTTTCAATTTGCTCTATTCCATGCGCACATTTCACCCTCGTGCTTGTTCCGGCACCAATCACTCAAAATCCTTTTCGCTCCATCCTTCCACCTCCAGTTTGGTCTCCCACTTCTCCTTGTTCCCTTCACTTAAGACACATCTATCCTAATTGTCAATCTTTCCTCAATCATTCTCTCTATATGTCCAAACAGTTTCAACACACCCTCTTATGCTTTCTCAACCACACTATCTTTATTTCCACACATCTCTCTTACCCTTTCATTACTTACTCGATCAAACCACCTAACACCACATTTGTCCTCAAACTCGATCAAACCACATCCCACCACATTTGTCCTCAAATATTTCATTTCTAACTCGTCCACCCTCCTCCACACCGCCTCACATCCATATGATATTGTTGGGAATACTATTTCTACAAACATACCCATTTTTGCCTTCTTACCACACATATTTCGGTGCTCCCAGAAACTTCGTTCCCTTTTCCACCTTATGACTCACCTCCGCTTCCATGGTTTTATTCTCTGACATGTCCACTTCCAGATATCTAAAACACTTCATTTTCCCAATTTTTTTTCCATTTAAATTACCCCCCTTTAAATTGCCTCACCCTACTTATTTTAAAACCTTGCTTTATTCACATTTACTTTAATTTTTCTTTTACAACCCTTTTAAAACTTTCAGTTTAAACTTCAGAAATCCCTTACATGAAAGCGATCGTTCACACATAAACTGTACCATTCCCAGGTTACCCAACAAGCTTAAAAAGCCTCTGTAAGGTCCCTTTTCCATTTCTAATTTCTAAAATCACAGGAGTTTCCACCCCTTCCGCCTCATTTTCTCTGGACAATCCTTTTTCCCCCTTCCTTTTTCTCTCTCCTCCCTCCTTCTTCCTCTCTTTTCCTCTTCTCCTCTTCTCCCCTCTTCATATTCCTTAAAAGAGAGTAATTCTAAATATATTTATAGGTTTATTAAATGGTATACAAATCATTGTTTTTAAGAAATTTAAAAATTCCAAAAAAAATTATTCCCCTTATTTTTTTGAACCGGGTTCTTTTCCCCTTTTATGCCTGTATACTCTTTTAAATCTAATTTTAAATATTATTTACCCGGTTTTTCAAAATTAATTTATCTGTGATTTGAACATTTTATCACATTTATTTGTTTTTTGAAGACTAAAACAGTTCGCCACTCAAGGGAAAATATTGGGTTTTTAATTTTAATTATCAAATTTAAAAACAGAATTTTTTAATTTATTATATTTAAATTCCAACTGATTGACCTGGCTTCGGTTACGACTTTTTCTTTCCTGTTTTTAAAAACATTTTCCCTAACTTTGGATACAAACCCCAAAAAACTCAAAATCACTCCTAGCAGTAATTTTTTTTAAAATTTTACTTTTCCTTCTCCCCCTTACCATATGAAACCAAATGCCCACCCCCACATTCCCCAAAGTATATCTTCCATACCACGCCCATTTACTCCTAACATTTTTTATTATAATTTATATTTTAATTATTCCTTTTTTTATTTTTAATTTTTGAAATTGGTTTTTTCTAATAATTTTCCCCTTTAAAATTTTTTTTCCCTTCAAAATTGAAAATTTTTTTTTTTAAAAATTAATTTTATACCTTTACTTTCTTACAATCCATTTTCCAATTCTCCAAACTTTTCCCCTTTTTGAAAATCCAAATGACTTATAATTTTTTTTCCCTTCTCCCCATTTTTATTCCAGTGTTTAACTTACGGTTCATTTCCCTGGTCATGCTCCTTTTAACCAAAGGTCCTTCCAAGATTTTTTAATTTATTAAAATTATTTTTATAAACCTATATATTATTATTAAAATAATATAACAATTCTTTTAAAATTTTAAATTTAAAAAATTTTTTTTTTAATTAAAAATAAAATTTTTTAAAATTTTTTTTAAAAATTTTTTTTATATTTTTTTTAAAAAATTAATTTATATTTTTTTAAATTTTTTTTTTTATTTTTATTTAAAATAAAATATAAATTAATTTAATAATTATTTTATTAAATTTTAATTATAAAATTTTTAAAAATAAAATATTATTAAAAATTTTTTTTTTTTATAATATATAAATTTTAATTTTAAAAAATTTAAATTTTAAATTTTTTAAAAAATTTATTTTTAAATTTATAAAAATTTAATTTTTAAATATTTATTTTTTTTTTTTAATAATATTAATAAATTTAAAAAATTTTTTATTATTTTTTAAAAAAAATATTTTTTAAATAAATTTTTTTTTTTTAAAATTTTTAATTAAAAATTTAAATTTTAAATTAAATATATTTTTTTTTTTTTATTTTAAAAATTTAAAAAAAAAATTTTTTTTTTTTTTTTAAAAAATTTTTTTATTATTTTTTATATAATAATATAATTTTTTTAAAAAAAAAAAAAAAAAATAAAAATAAATAAAAAAAAATTTAAAATATTAAATATAAAAAATTAAAAAAATTTAAAAAATTTTATTAAAAATAAAAAAAAATTAATTAATTTTAAATTTTAAAAAAAATTAAATTTTTTTAAAAATAAAATATAAAAAATTAATTTTTAAAAAAAATTATTTAAAAAAAAAAAAAAAAAAAAATAAAATAAAAAAATTTAATTTTATTTAAAATATATTTTATTAAATTTAAAATATAAATTTATAAATTATAAATAATTTTTTTTTAAAATATATATATATATATATATATATATATATATATATATATTATATATATATATATAATCTTTCTTTCTTTCATACTATTCGCCATTTCCCGCGTTAGCGAGGTAGCGTTAAGAACAGAGGACTGGGCCTTTGAGGGAAATCCTCATCTGGCCCCTTCTCTGTTCCTGCTTTGAGAAAAAAAAAAAAAAAAGAGGTGAGGATTTCCAGCCCCCCGCTCCCTTCCCTTTTAGTCGCCTTCTACGACACGCAGGGAATACGTGGGAAGTATTCTTTCTCCCCTATCCCCAGGGATATATATATATATATATACATATATACATATATATATATATATACATATATATAGATATGTATGTATATATATATATATATATATATATATATATATATATATATATATATATATATATATATATATACATTGAGATGTATAAGTATGTATATTTGCGTGTGTAGACGTGTATGTATAAACATGCATGTGGGTGGGTTGGGCCATTCTTTCGTCTGTTTCCTTGCGACAAAGACAGTATGTATTATGTACATGTGTATATATGTATATATTTGTGTATGTATATATGTATACATACGTTGAGATGTATAGGTATGTATATTTGCGTGTGTGGACGCGTATGTATATACATATGTATGTGGGTGGGTTGGGCCATCCTTTCGTCTGTTTCAAGCGACAAAGTATAAAGTATATATATATATATATATATATATATATATATATATATATATATATATATATATATATATATATATATATATATTCGAAGGGATCACAATTTTTCGCGTGACCAAGATATTCCTGTGAGTCCACGGGAAAAATGAAACACGATAAGTTCCCAAGTGCACTTTCGTGTAATAATCACATCATCAGGGGAGACACAAGAGAGAAATATAACAGTCAGTTGATATACGTCAAAGAGACGAAGCTAGGACGCCACTTGGGAACTTATCGTGTTTCATTTTCCCCGTGAACTCGCAGGAAGATATATATATATATATATATATATATATATATATATATATATATATATATATATATATATATGTACATAATTCATACTTGCTGCCTTTATTCATTCCGTCGACACTCTGCCACACATGAAATAACACCCCCCTCCCTCACGCACGCACGCACGCACGCGAGGTAGCGCTAGGAAAAGACAACAAAGGCCACATTCGTTCACAATCAGTCTCTAGTTGTCATGTATGATGCACCGAAACCACATCTCCCTTTCCACATCCAGACCCAACAAAACTTCCATGGTTTACCCCAGACGATTCACATGCCCTGGTTCAATCCGTTGACAGCACGTCGACCCCGGTATACGACATCGTTCCACATCACTCTATTCCTTGTACGCCTTTCACCCTCCTGCATGTTCAGCCCCAATCGCTCGAAATCGTTTTCTCTCCATCCTTCCACGTCCAATTTGGTCTCCCACTTCTCCTCGTTCCCTCCACCATTGACACATATATCCGCTTTGTCAATCTTTCCTCACTCATTCTCTCCATGTGACCAAAACTTTTCAATACATCCTCTTCTGCTCTTTCAACCATACTATTTGTATTACCACATATCTCTCTTACCCTTTCATTACTTACTCGATCAAACCACCTCGCACCACATATTGTCCTCAATCATCTCATTTCCAACACATTCACCCTCCTCCGCACAACTCTATCTATAGCTCACGTCTCTCAACTATATAACATTGTTGTAACCACTATTCCTTCAAACACACCCATTTTTGCTTTCCGAGATAATGCTCTCGCCATCCACACATTCTTCAACGGTCCCAAAACCTTCGCCAAACCCTGTGACTCGCTTCCGCTTCCATGGTTCCATCCGCTGCCAAATCCACTCCCAGATATCTAAAACACTTCTTCCTCCAGTTTTTTTCCATTTAAGTTTGCCTCCCAATTAACTTGTCCCTCAAGTCTATTGTACCTAGTAACCTTGCTCTTATTCACATTTACTCTCAGCTTTCCTCTTTCACATACTTTACCAAACTCGGTCACCACCTTCTGCAGTTTCTCACCCTAATCAGCCACCAGCGCTGTATCATCAGTGAACAACAACTGACTCATTTCCCAAGCTCTCTCATCCACAACAGACTGCATACTTGCCCCTCTCTCCAAAACTCTTGCATTCACCTCCCTAACAACCCCATACATAAACAAATTATACAACCATGGACACAACGTGCAGTCCTGCCGCAAACCTACATTCACTGAGAACCAATCACTTTCCTCTCTTCCTACTCGTACACGTGCCTTACGTCCTCGGTAAAAACTTTTCACTGCATCTTCCAACTTGCCTCCCACACCATATACTCTTAATACCTTCCAAAGAGCATCTTTATCACCAACAACCATCCATTCCCCCCTAGCCAGGGGAAGGGGGGGAGAGCTGCGGCACCACCAGGAGGGAGGAACTGGTTATATGACATGTCCGACGGGTTTCTCAGGTCGCTTATACCATTGTTATCATCCACACCTCAAGGTCGAACTCCTCAAATTCTTGAACTTACCAGGAATACTCAAGAAACTTATACCTCTGTAATTTGAGCACTCACTCTTATCCCCTTTGCCTTTGTGCAATGGCACTATGCAAGCATTCCGCCAATCCTCAGGCACCTCACCATGAATCATACATACTCTATCATATGCCTTCTCTCGATCCATAAATGTTACATACAAATCCATCTGTTTTTCTAAGTATTTCTCATATATATTCTTCAAAGCAAACACCTGATCCACACATCCTCTACCACTTCTGAAACCACACTGCTCTTCCCTAATCTGATGCTTTGTACATGCCTTCACCCTCTCAATCAATACCCTCCCATATAATTTCCCAGGAATACTCAACAAACTTATACCTCTGTAATTTGAACACTCACCTTTATCCCCTTTGCCTTTGTACAATGGCACTATGCATGCATTCCGCCAATCCTCAGGCACTTCACCATGATCCATACATACATCTAATATCCTCACCAAACAGTCAACAACACAGTCACCCCCTTTTTTAATAAATTCCACTGTAGTGCCATACAAACCCGCCGACTTGCCGGCTTTCATCTTCCGCAAAGATTTCACTACTTCTACTATGTTTACCAAAACATTCTCCCTGACCCTCTCACTTCGCACACCACCTCGACCAAAACACCCTATATCTGCCACTCTATCATCTAACACAAACAAAACCCGGAAAATACTCACTCCTTCTCCTTCTCACATCACCACTACTTGTTATTACCTCCCCATTAGCCCCCGTCACCGATGATTCCATTTGTTCATTTGTCTTACGCACTTTATTTACCTCCTTCCAAAACATCTTTTTTTTTATCTATTTATCTATCATACTTTGTCGATGTCTCCCACGTTAGCGAGGTAGCGCAAGGAAACAGACGAAAGAATGGCCCAACCCACCTACATACAAATGTATATACATACATGTCCACACACGCACATATACATACCTATACATTTCAATATATATATATATATATATATATATATATATATATATATATATATATAGATAGATAGATAGAAATAGCTATAGATATATACGTATATACAAAGACATGTACACACGTACATACATACAGATGTACATAATTCATACTTGATGCCCTTTTTCATTCATGTCGCCACCCCGCCACACATGAAATGATAACATCATCCCCCCGCACGCACACGAGGTAGCGGTTGGAAAAGACAACAAAGGCCATATTCGTTCACACTCAGTCTTCGGTCCATTATAAAGTATAATACCTCGAAACCCACAGCTCCCTCTCCACATCGAGGCCCCACAAACTTTCCATGGTTTCCCCCTGACGCATCACATGCCCTGGTTGGATTCATTGACAGCACGTCGACCCCGGTATACCACATCGTTCCAATTCACTCTATTCCTTGCAAGCCTTTCACCCTTCTGCATGTTCAGGCCCCGATCGCTCAAAATCTTTTTCACTCCATCCTTCCACCTCCAATTTGGTCTCCCACTTCTCGTTCCCTCCACCTCTGACACATATATCCTTTTTGTCAATCTTTCCTCTCTCATTCTCTCCATGTGACCAAACCATTTCGAAACACCATCTTCTGCTCTTTTAACCACACTCTTTTTATTACCACACATCTCTCTTGCCCTTTCATTACCTACCCGATCAAACCACCTCATACCACATATTGTCCTCAAACATCTCATTTCCAATACATCCACCCTCCTCCGCACAACCCTATCTATATATAGCCCTCGCCTCGGAAACATATAACATTGTTGGAACCACTATTCCTTCAAACATACCCATTTTTGCTTTCTGAGATAATGTTCTCGCCTTCCACACATTTTTCAACGCTCCCAGAACTTTCGACCTTTCCCCCACATCTTTCTCACCTCTTGCACCTTTCTCTTGACCTCTTGCCTCTTTCTTTTATACATCTCCCAGTCATTTGCACTATTTCCCAGCAAAAATCGTCCAAATGCCTCTCTCTTCTGTTTCACTAATAATCTTACTTCTTCATTTCACCACTCACTACCCTTTCTAATCTCCCCACCTCCCTCGCTTCTCATGCCACAAGCATCTTTTGCGCAAGCCATCACTGCTTCCCAAAAGACATTCCATTCCTCCCCCACTCCCCTTAAGTCCTTTGCTCTCACCTTTTTCAAAGGACCTAATAATTATAATGATAATAATAAATATACAGGCTAGGTATACTACAGTGCAAGAAAATGCACTCTTTTCAAGTCATTTCTGTAATTTGGGCAAATATTATGGCTGTACAACGACACACACATGATTGTTTTAAAGTAAATATCAGTAGCAAGTAATGATATATGTCAAGGATAGTGAAATTGTGAATTTTTCTCGAAACTCACTTGGATCCCCAAATGCTTTTAGGATTAGGAATGGAGATTTTATCCATGTTTAAAATCAAGGAGTGAACTGCATATTGAATAAGGCTGTATATTTCTATTCTTAGGTTTGTTTTGCTTTTTTTTTCAGAGCAATGGGCGATCCTTGCAACAATAGAGACGCAGATGTTGGTGAGTGAAACATGAAAACTGACATTGCCCTTGTACAGGAATCAGTCATATCTTTTTAATATAGAATCGGTTATGATATCATTTTGATTTATGATTATTTGGTCTGTAACATATTTGGACAGGCGCTGATTGCTCTCACTGATGAGTGTGGTCTGTAATATATTTGAAAATAGGATGAAATCATGTAGTTGTGGACTTAGAACATTTATTACAGAAATCATATACCATAATCTGAGATATCCAGGTGAATGATATTAAGATACTGTTAAGTGTTTGACCTTTAGGTAAAAAAGGTCAAAATATCATAAGTTGAAAGGATGATGAATGCCTAGAGAGACAAAAGACTTGCTTTAATGTCCTCATTTAAGAAATGTATCTTTCCAGAGAGGTTCGATAAATTTCTAAACTATTAATGCGACTTCTATTGTCTCAATAGGGCTGGTAAGTGTGAATGTGAAACATATTTCCTAATGATTATAATAGCCCATCGTTATAGTTTTCCCACTGAAATATGAAATCTACAAAACTTTCACTATTATGGCAAATGACAGGAAGTACTGTTATTAGCAATAGATATATTAGTGTGGAAGCAGAGCGACCAGTGTGTGTGCAGAGTAATGGGCACCTCTCACACTCCTTTATCTGTGGCGTTCTTCATGTTTTACACGACAAAATGTAATTAGGCACTTTTTTTTTACCGTGTGTACCTGTGTGAGATGTATGTTTAAAAAGCTTAATACTTTTTATTAATAAAGTAAAAAAAAATTTTGAGGTGATGTGGGCCTGAGCTACATATATGGACAGTGTGGCAGCATGACCTTTCGTCGTCGTCGGAGTGAGTCATCTGTTCAGAATGTTCCTAGTTGCCCCTACGAGTTGGAAGGTCACATGGCAAACTCTCGCAGGCTTCATGACTCCTCCTGCTCTCCACCTTCAGCTTCTGCCTTGTTATGCAGGTGTGACTCTTATGGCCGATCTACTCAGCCATCATCCAAGTAGCAGGTCCATCAATGAATTGCTTGGCAATGACTCTCAAAGTGATAGGCTGATGGCATTGCAGTGGAATTCATTTAAAAAGGGGGTGACTGTGTCGTTGATGGTTGTTAAGGATATTAATTGTATGTATGGACCATGGTGAAGTGCCTGAACATACAGGAGGGTGAAAGGCGTGCAAGGAATAGAGTGAATTGGAACGATGTGGTATACCGGAGTTTATGTGCTGTCAGTGGATAGAACCAGGGCATGTGAAACGTCTGAGGTAAACCATGGAAAGTTTTGTTGGGCCTGGATATGGAAAGGGAGCTGTGGTTTCGGTGCATTACACATGACAGCTAGAGACTGAATGTGAAGGAATGTGACCTTTCTTAACTTTTCAAGCTTCACTATATTAACTTTACTATATTTAGATATGAACTAGGTCTAAACGAGGTTACTTGGTTGAGCAGGACGTGAGAATATCATCAAATGGCCCTCCAGCCCTGGCTCAAAATTGTCGTTCATAGTTTCCTTGCGCTAACTCGCTAGTGCGGGGACAGCGTCAAAATATAATGAATAATATATATATATATATATATATATATATATATATATATATATATATATATATATATATATATTATCCCTAGGAATAGGGGAGAAAGAATACTTCATACGTATCCCCTGCTGGTCGGAGAAGGCAACTAAAAGGGGAAGAAGCGGTAGGCTGGAAATCCTTCCCTCTCGTTTTTAGTTTTCCTAAAGGAGGAACAGAGGAGAGGGCCAAGTGAGTATATCCCTCAAAGGCTCAGTCCTCTGTCCTTAATGCTACCTCGCTAACGCGGCATAAATGGCGAATAATATGAAAAAAAAATTTTTTTTTTCTTTTTTTTTTTTTTTTTGCTTTGTCGCTGTCTCCCGCGTTTGCGAGGTAGCGCAAGGAAACAGACGAAAGAAATGGCCCAACCCACCCCCATACACATGTATATACATACGTCCACACACGCAAATATACATACCTACACAGCTTTCCATGGTTTACCCCAGACGCTTCACATGCCCTGATTCAATCCACTGACAGCACGTCAACCCCAATCCACTGACAGCACGTCAAAAAATTATTTATATTTATTTATTATACTTTGTCGCTGTCTCCCGCGTTAGCAAGGTAGCGCAAGGAAACAGACTGAAGAATGGCCCAACCCATCCACATACACTTGTATATACATACACGTCCACACGCGCACATATACATACCTATACATGTCAACGTATACATATATATACATACGCAGACATATACATATATACACATATACATAATTCATACTTGCTGCCTTTATTCATTCACGTCGCCACCCCGCCACACATGAAATGACAACCCCCTCCCCCCGCATGCGTGCATAGTAACGCTAGGAAAAGATAACAAAGGCCACGTTCGTTTACACTGTCTCTAGCTGTCATGTATAATGCACCGAAACCACGGCTCCCTTTCCACATCCAGGCCCCACAGAACTTTCCATGGTTTACCCCAGACGCTTCACATGCCCTGTTTCAATCCGTTAACATCACGTCGACCCCGGTATACCACTTCGTTCCAATTCACTCTACTCCTTGCACGACTTTCACCCTCCTGCATGTTCAGGCCCCGATCACTCAAAATCTTTTTCACTCCATCCTTCCATCTCCAATTTGGTCTCCCACTTCTCCTCGTTCCCTCCATCTCTAACACATATATCCTCTTTGTCAATCTTTCTTCACTCATTATCTCCATGTGACCAAACCATTTCAAAACACTCTCTTCTGCTCTCTCAACCACACTCTTTTTATTACCAATCTCCTTTACCCTTTCATTGCTTACTCGATCAAACCAACTCACACCACATAGTGTCCTCAAGCATCTCATTTCCAACACATCCACCCTCTCCCGCACAACTCCATCTATAGCTCACGCCTCGCAACCATATAACATTGTTGGAACCACGATTCCTTCAAACATACCCATTTTTGCTTTTCGAGATAATGTTATCGCCTTCCACACATTCTTCAACTCTCCAGGAACCTTTAACCCCTCCCCAACCCTGTAACTCGCTTCCGCTACCATGGTTCCATCTACTGCCAAATCCACTCCCAGATATCTAAAACACTTCTTCCTCCAGGTTTTCTCCATTCAAACTTACCTCCCAGTTGACGTGTTCCTCAACGCTACTGTACCTAATAAACTTGATGTTATTCACATTTCCTCTCAGCTTTTTTCTCTCGCACACTTTACCAAACTTAAGTCACCAGTTTCTGCAGTTTCCCACCCGAATCAACCACCAGCGCTGTATCATCAGCGAACAACTGACTCACTTCCCTAGCCCTCTCATCCACAACAAACTGCATCCTTGCCCCTCTCTCCAAAACTGTTGCATTTACCTCCCTAACAACCCCATCCATAAACAAATTAGACGACCATGGAGACATTACGCACTTCTGCCGCAAACTAACATTCACTGAGAACCAATCACTCTCCTCTCTTCCTACTCGTAGACATGCCTTACATTCTCGATAAACACTTTTCATTACTTCTAGCAACTTGCCGCCTACACCATATAATCGTAATACCTTCCACAGAGCATCTCTATCAACTCTATCACATGCCTTCTCCAGATCCCTAAATGCCACACACAAATTCATTTGTTTTTCTGATTATTTTTCACATACATCCTTCAAAGCAAACACCTGATCCACACATCCTCTACCACTTCTGAAACCACAATGCTCCTCCCCAGTCTGATGCTCTGTACATGCCATCACCCTCTCAATCAACACCCTCGCATAAATTTCCCGGGAATACTCAACAAACTAATACCTCTGTAATTTAGGCACTCACTTTTATCCCCTTTACCTTTGTACACTGGCAATATGCATGCATTCCGCCATTGCTGAGGCACCTCTCCATGAACTATACATACATTAAATATCCTTAAAAACCAGTAAACAACGCAGTCACCCCGTTTTTAATAAATTCCACTGATATACCATCCAAACCTACCGCCATGCCGGCTTTCATCTTCCGCAAAGGTTTCACTACCTCTTCTCTGTTTACCGAATCATTCTCCCACCCCCCCTTTTTTTTTAATACTTTATCGCTGTCTCCCGTGTTAGCGAGGTAGCGCAAGGACACAGACTAAAGAATGACCCAACCTACCTACATACACATGTATATACATACACGTCCACACACGCACATATACATACCTATACATTTCAACATATACATATATATACATACATAGACATATACATATATATACATGTACATAATTCATGCTTGCTGTCTTTATTCATTCCCGTCGCCACCCCGCCACACATGAAATGACAACCCCCTCCCCCCGCATGCGTGCGAGGTAGCGCTAGGAAAAGATAACAAAGGCCACATTCGTTCACACTCAGTCTCTAGCTGTCATGTATAATGCACCAAAACGAGAGCTCCCTTTCCACATATGCACCAAAACGAGAGATCCCTTTCCACATATGCACCAAAACGAGAGATCCCTTTCCACATCCAGGCCCCACTAAAGTTTACATGGTTTACCCCAGACCCTTCACATTCCCTGGTTCAATCCATTGACATCACATCAACCTCGGTATACCACATCGTTCCAATTCACTCTATTCCTTGCACGCCTTTCACCCTCCTGCATGTTCAGGCCCCGATCGCTCGAAATCTTTTTCTCTCCATCCTTCCACCTCCAATTTGGTCTCCCATTTCTCCTAGTTCCCTCCGCCTCAGACACATATATCCTCTTTGTCAATCTTTCCGCACTCATTCTCTCCATGTAACCAAATCATTTCAAAACACCCTCTTCTGCTCTCTCAACCACACTCCTTTTATTACCGTACATCTCTCTTACCCTTTCATTGCTTACTCGATCAAACCACCTCACATCACATATTGTCCTCAAACATCTCATTTCCAACATATCCACCCTCATCCGCACAATTCTATCTATAGCCCACGCCTCGCAACCATAAAACATTGTTGGAACCACTATTCCTTCAAACATACCCATTTTTCCTTTCCGAGATAATGTTCTTGCCATCCACACATTTTTCAACGCTCCCAGAACTTTCGCCCCCTTCCCCACACAGTGACTCGCTTCCGCTTCCATGGTTCCATCCACTGCCAAATCCACTCCCAGATATCTAAAACACTTCACTTCCTCCAGTTTTTCTCAATTCAAATTTGCCTCCCAATTGAATTGTCCTTCAACCCTACTGTACCTAATAACCTTGTTCTTATTCATTTTTACTCTCAGCTTTCTTGTTTCACAAACTTTACCAAACTCAGTCACCAGTTTTTGCAGTTTCTCACCCGAATCAGCCTCCAGCGATGTATCGTTAGCGAACAACAACTGACTCACTTCCCACGCCCTCTCATCCACAACAAACTGCATACTTGCCCCTCTTTCCAAAACTCTTGCATTCACCTCCCTAATAGCCCCATCCATAAACAAATTAAACAACCATGGAGGCAACATGCACCCCTGCCGCAAACCAACATTCACAGAGAACCAATCACTTTTCTCTCTTCCTACTCGAACACATGGTTAAATCCTCGATAAAGACTTTTCACTATTTCTAACAACTTTCCTCCCACACCATATATTCTTAATACCTTCCACAGAGCATCTCTATCAACTCTATCATATGCCTTCTCCAGATCCATAAATGCTACATACAAATCCATTTGCTTTTCTAAGTATTTCTCACATACATTCTTCAAAGCAAACACCTGATCCACACATCCTCTACCACTTCTGAAACCACACTGCTCTTCCCCAATCTGATGATCTGTACATGTCTTCACCCTCTCAACCAGTACACTCCTATATAATTTCCCAGGAATGCTCAACAAACTTATACCTCTGTAGTTTGAGCACTCACCCTTATCCCCTTTGCCTTTGTACAATGGCACTATGCATGCATTTTGCCAATCCTCAGGTACCTCACCATGAGCCACACATACATTGAATATCATTACCAACCAATTAACAGCACAGTCACCCTCTTTTTTAATATATTCCACTGTAGTACCATCCAAACTCGCCGCCTTGCCGGCTTTCATATTCCGAAAAGCTTTCACTATCTCCTCTCAGTTTACCAAATCATTCTCCCTAACCCTCTCTTTTCGTACACCACCTCGACCAAAACACCCTATATCTGTCACTCTAACACATTCAACAAACCTTCAAAATACTCACTCCATCTCCTTCTCACATCACCACTACTTGTTATTACCTCCCCATTAGCCCCCTTCACCGATTTTTCCATTTGTTCTCTTATTTTACGCACTTTATTTACCTCCTTCCAAAACATTTTTTTTATTCTTAAAATTTGATGATACTCTCTCACCCGACTCTCATTTGCCCTCTTTTCACCTCTTGCACCTTTCTCTTGACCTCCTGCCTCTTTCTTACATACATCTTCCAGTCATTTGCACTATTTCCCTGCAAATGTCGTCCAAATGTCTCTCTCTTCTCTTTGACTAATAATCTTACTTCTTCATCTCACCACTCACACCCTTTCTAATCCGCCCAATTCACACGCTTCTCATGCCACAAGCATCTTTTGCGCAAGCCGTCACTGCTTCCCTAAATACATCCCATTCCTCCCCCACTCCCCTTACGTTCTTTGATCTCAACTTTTTCCATTCTGCACTCAGTCTCTCTTGGTACTTCCTCACACAAGTCTCCTTCCCAAGCTCACTTACTCTCACCACTCTTTTCACCACAACATTCTCTCTTCTTTTCTGGAAACCTCTACAAATCTTTACCTTCGACTTCACAAGATAATGATCAGACACCCCTCCAGTTGCACCTCCCAACACATTAACATCCAAAGGTCTCTGTTTCACGCGCCTGTCAATTAGCACAATCCAATAACGCTCTCTGGCCATCTCTCCTACTTACATAGGTATACTTATGTATATCTCTCTTTTTGAACCAGGTATTCCCAATCAACACTCCTTTTTCAACACACAAATCTACAACTCTTCACCATTTCCATTTACAACATTGAACATCCCATTTACACCAATCATTCCCTCAACTGCCACATTACTCACCTTTGCATTCAAATCACCCATCATTATGACCCGGTCTCGTGCATCAAAACTAACTCAGCTGCTCCCAAAACACTTGCCTCTCATGGTCTTTCTTATCATGCTCAGGTGCATAGGCACCAATAATCATCCATCTCTCTCCAACAACTTTCGGTTTTACCCATATCAATCTAGAGTTTACTTTCTTTCACTATCACATACTCCCGCCTCTCCTGTTTCAGTAGTGCTACTCCTTCCCTTGATCTTCTCCTCTCACTAAGCCCTGACTTTACTCCCAAAACATTCCCAAACCACTCTTCCCCTTTACCCTTGAGATTCGTTTCACTCAGAGCCAAAACATCCAGGTACCTTTCCTCAAACATACTACCTATCTCTCCTTTTTTCTCATCTTGGTTACATCCACACACATTTTGACATCCCAATCTGAGACTTCGAGGAGGATTAGCCCTCCCTGCGAGACTCCTTCTGTTTCCCTTTATATATATATTATTTATTTGCTTTGTCGCTGTCTCCAGCGTTTGCGAGGTAGCGCAAGGAAACAGACGAAAGAAATGGCCCAACCCACCCCCATACACAATGTATATACATACACGTCCACACACGCAAATATACATACCTATACATCTCAATGTACACACACACATATATATATATATATATATATATATATATATATATATATATATATATATATATATATATATATATATATACACACAGACACATACATATATACCCATGCGAACAATTCACACTGTCTACCTTTATTCATTCCCATCGCCACCTCGCCACACATGGAATACCATCCCCCTCCCCCCTCATGTGTGCGAGGTAGCACTAGGAAAAGACAACAAAGGCCCCATTCGTTCACACTCAGTCTCTAGCTGTCATGCAATAATGCCCAAAGCCACAGCTCCCTTTCCACATCCAGGCCCCACACAACTTTCCATGGTTTACCCCAGATATATATATATATATATATATATATATATATATATATATATATATATATATATATATATATATATATATATATATATACATATATAAAGCAAATGGATTTGTATGTAGCGTTTATGGATCTGGAGAAGGCATATGATAGAGTTGATAGAGATGCTCTGTGGAAGGTATTAAGAATATATGGTGTGGGAGGCAGGTTGTTAGACGCAGTGCAGTTTTTATCGAGGATGTAACGCATGTGTACGTGTAGGAAGAGAGGAAAGTGATTGGTTCTCAGTGAATGTAGGTTTGCGGCAGGGGTGTGTTATGTCTCCATGGTTGTTTAATTTGTTTATGGATGGGGTTGTTAGGGAGGTGAATGCAAGAACTTTGGAAAGAGGGGCAAGTATGCAGTCTGTTGTGGATAAGAGAGATTCTGAAGTGAGTCAGTTGTTGTTCACTGATGATACAGCGCTGGAGGCTTATTCGTGTGAGAAACTGCACAAGCTGATGACTGAATTTGGTTAGGTGTGTGAAAAAAGAAAGTTAAGAGTAAATGTGTATAAGAGCAAGGTACAATTAGGATTGTTATTAGGTACAGTAGGGTTGAGGGTCAAGTCAATTGGGAAGTAACTTTGAATGGAGAAAAACTGGAGGTAGTAAAGTGTTTTAGATATCTGGGAGTGGACCTGGCAGAGGATGGAACCGTGGAAGGGGAAGTGAATCATAGGGTGGGGGAGAGGGCGAAAATTCTGGGAGACTTGAAGAATGTTTGGAAGTCGAGAACATTACCTCGGAAAGTAAAAATGGGTATGTTTGAAGGAATAGAGGTTCCAACAATGTTGTATGGTTGCGAGGCGTGGGCTATGGATAGTTTTGTGCGCAGCAGGATGGATGTGCTGGAAATTAGATCTTTGAGGACAATAAGTGGTGTGAGGTGGTTTGATCGAGTAAGTAATGTAAGGGTAAGAGAGATGTGTGGAAATAAAAAGAGTATGGTTGAGAGAGCAGAAGAGTGTGTTTTGAAATGGTTTAGTCACATGGAGAGAATGAGTGAGGAAAGAATTACCAAGAGGATATATGTGTCAGAGGTGGAGGGAAAGAGGAGAAGTGGGAGACCAAATTGGAGGTGGAAAGATGGAGTGAAAAAGATTTTGAGTGATCCGGGCCTGAACATGCAGGAGTGTTAAAGGCGTGCAAGGAATAGAGTGAATTGGAACGATGTGGTATACCGGGGTGGACGTGCTGTCAATGGGTTGAACCAGGGCATGTGAAGTGTCTAGGTTAAACCATGGAAACTTCTGTGGGGCCTGGATGTGGAAAGGGAGCTGTGGTTTCGGTGCATTATTACATGACAGCTAGAGACTTAGTGTCAACGAGTGGGGCCTTTGTTGTCTTTTCCTAGAGCTACCTCGCACACATGAGGGGGGAGGGGGTTGCTATTCCATGTGTGGCGAGGTGGCGATGGGAACAAATAAAGGCAGACAGTATGAATTATGTACATGTGTATATATGTATATGTCTGTGCGTGTATATATATGTGTACATTGAGATGTATAGGTGTGTATATTTGCGTGTGTGGACGTGTATGTATATACATGTGTATGTGGGCGGGTTGGGCCATTCTTTCGTCTGTTTCCTTGCGCTACCTCGCTAACGCGGGAGACAGCGACAAAGCAAAATGAATAAATGATAAATAAATAAATAAATAAATATATATATATATATATATATATGTGTATATATATATATATATGTGTGTGTGTGTGTGTGTGTGTGTGTGTGTGTGTGTGTGTGTGTGTGTGTGTGTGTGTGTGTGTATCTATACATATATATATATATCTTTATTCTTTCTTTCTTTTAAACTATTCGCCATTTCCCGCGTTAGCGAGGTAGCGCTAAGAACAGAGGACTGGGCCTTTTTTGGAATATCCTCAACTGGCCCCCTCTGTTCCTTCTTTTGGAAAATTTATTCATTTATTCATTTATTCATTTTGCTTTGTATATATATATATATATATATATATATATATATATATATATATATATATTTTTTTTTTTTTTTTTTTATACTTTGTCGCTGTCTCCCGCGTCTGCGAGGTAGCGCAAGGAAACAGACGAAAGAAATGGCCCAACCCCCCCCCATACACATGTCCACACACGTGTATACATACCTACACAGCTTTCCATGGTCCACCCCAGACGCCTCACATGCCTTGATTCACTCCACTGACAGCACGTCAACCCCTGTATACCACATCGCTCCAATTCACTCTATTCCTTGCCCTCCTTACACCCTCCTGCATGTTCAGGCCCCGATCACACAAAATCTTTTTCACTCCATCTTTCCACCTCCAATTTGGTCTCCCTCTTCTCCTCGTTCCCTCCACCTCCGACACATATATCCTCTTGGTCAATCTTTCCTCACTCATTCTCTCCATGTGCCCAAACCATTTCAAAACACCCTCTTCTGCTCTCTCAACCACGCTCTTTTTATTTCCACACATCTCTCTTACCCTTACGTTACTTACTCGATCAAACCACCTCACACCACACATTGTCCTCAAACATCTCATTTCCAGCACATCCATCCTCCTGCGCACAACTCTATCCATAGCCCACGCCTCGCAACCATACAACATTGTTGGAACCACTATTCCTTCAAACATACCCATTTTTGCTTTCCGAGATAATGTTCTCGACTTCCACACATTTTTCAAGGCTCCCAAAATTTTCGCCCCCTCCCCCACCCTATGATCCACTTCCGCTTCCATGGTTCCATCCGCTGACAGATCCACTCCCAGATATCTAAAACACTTCACTTCCTCCAGTTTTTCTCCATTCAAACTTACCTCCCAATTGACTTGACCCTCAACCCTACTGTACCTAATAACCTTGCTCTTATTCACATTTACTCTTAACTTTCTTCTTCCACACACTTTACCAAACTCAGTCACCAGCTTCTGCAGTTTCTCACATGAATCAGCCACCAGCGCTGTATCATCAGCGAACAACAACTGACTCACTTCCCAGGCTCTCTCATCCCCAACAGACTTCATATATATATATATATATATATATATATATATATATATATATATATATATATATATATATATATATATATATATATATATATATATTATCCCTGGGGATAGGGGAGAAAGAATACTTCCCACGCATTCCTCACGTGTCATAGAAGGCGACTAAAGGGGACGGGAGCGGGGGGCCAGAAACCCTTCCCTCCTTGTATTTTGACTTTCTCAAATGGGAAACAGAAGGAGTCACGCGAGGAGTGCTCATCCTCCTCGAAGGCTCAGATTGAGGTGTCTAAATGTGTGTAGATTTAACCAAGATGAGAAAAAAGGAGAGATAGGTAGTATGTTTGAGGAAAGAAACCTGGATGTTTTGGCTCTGAGTGAAACGAAGGTCAACTGTAAAGGGGAAGAGTGGTTTCGGAATGTCTTGGGAGTAAAGTCAGGAGTGAGTGAGAGGACAAGAGCAAGGGAAGGAGTAGCACTACTCCTGAAACACGAGTTGTGGGAGTATGTGATAGAGTGTAAGAAAGTAAATTCTAGATTGATATGGGTAAAACTGAAAGTTGATGGAGAGAAATGGGTGATTATTGGTGCATATGCACCTGGGCATGAGAAGAAAGATCATGAGAGGCAAGTGTTTTGGGAGCAGCTGAATAAGTGTGTTAGTGGTTTTGATGCACAAGACCGGGTTATAGTGATGGGTGATTTGAATGCAAAGGTGAGTAATGTGGTAGTTGAGGGAATAATTGGTATACCAGGGGTGTACAGTGTTGTAAATGGAAATGGTGAAGAGCTTGTAGATTTATGTGCAGAAAAAGGACTGGTGATTGGGAATACCTGGTTTAAAAAGCGAGATATACATAAGTATACGTATGTAAGTAGGAGAGATGGCCAGAGAGCGTTATTGGATTACGTGTTAATTGATAGGCGCGAAAGAGAGACTTTTGGATGTTAATGTGCTGAAAGGTGCAACTGGAGGGATGTCTGATCATTATCTTGTGGAGGCTAAGGTGAAGATTTGTATGGGTTCTCAGAAAAGAAGAGAGAATGTTCGGGTGAAGAAGGTGCTGACAGTAAGTGAGCTTGGGAAGGAGACTTGTGTCAGGAAGTACTAGGAGAGACTGAGTACAGAATGGAAAAAGGTGAGAACAAAGGAGGTAAAGGGAGTGGGGGAGGAATGGGATGTATTTAGGGAAGCAGTGACGGCTTGCGCAAAAGATGCTTGTCTCATGAGAAGCGTGGGAGGTGGGTTGATTAGAAAGGGTAGTGAGAGGTGGGATGAAGAAGTAAGATTATTAGTGAAAGAGAAGAGAGAGGCATTTGGACGATTTTTGCAGGGAAAAATGCAAATGAGTGGGAGATGTATAAAAGAAAGAGGCAGGAGGTCAAGAAAAAGGTGCAAGAGTTGAAAAAGAGGGCAAATGAGTGTTGGAGTGAGAGAGAATCATTAAATTTTAGGGAGAATAAAAAGATGTGTTGGAAGGAAGTAAATAAGGTGCGTAAGACAAAGGAGCAAGTGGGAACCTCAGTAAAGTGGGCTAATGGGGAGGGGATAACTAGTAGTAGTGATGTGAGATGGAGATGGAGTGAGTATTTTGAAGGTTTGTTGAATGTGTTTGATGATAGAGTGGCAGATATAGGGTGTTTTGGTCGAGGTGGTTTGCAAAGTGAAAGGGTTAGGGAAAATGATTTGGTAAACAAAGAAGAGGTAGTAACAGCGTTGCGGAAGATGAAAGCCGGCAAGGCAGCAGGTTTGGATGGTATTGCAGTGGAATTTATTAAAAAAGAGGGTGACTGTATTGTTGACTGGTTGGTAAGGTCATTTAATGTATGTATGATTCATGGTGAGGTGCCTGAGGATTGGCGGAATGCTTGCATAGTGCCATTGTACAAAAGCAAAGGGGATAAGAGTGAGTGCTCCAATTACAGCGGTATAAGTTTGTTGAGTATTCCTGGTAAATTATATGGGAGGGTATTGATTGAGAGGGTGAAGGCATGTACAGAGCATCAGATTGGGGAAGAGCAGTGTGGTTTCAGAAGTGGTAGAGGATGTGTGGATCAGGTGTTTGCTTTAAAGAATGTATGTGAGAAATACTTAGAAAAGCAAATGGATTTGTATGTATCATTTATGGATCTGGAGAAGGCATATGATAGAGTTGATAAGGATGCTCTGTAGAAGGTATTAAGAATATATGGTGTGTGAGGCAAGTTGTTAGAAGCACTGTAAAGTTTTTATCGTGGATGTAAGGCATGTGTACGTGTAGGAAGAGAGGAAAAGTGATTGGCTCTCAGAGAATGTAGGTTTGCGGCAGGGGTGTGTGATGTCTCCATGGTTGTTTAATTTGTTTATGGATGGGGTTGTTAGGGAGGTGAATGCAAGAGTTTTGGAAAGAGGGGCAAGTATGCAGTCTGTTGTGGATGAGAGTTCTTGGGAAGTGAGTCAGCTGTTGTTCGCTGATGATACAGCGCTGGTGGCTGATTCATGAGAGAAACTGCAGAAGCTGGTGACTGAGTTTGGTAAAGTGTGTGAAAGAAGAAAGTTAAGAGTAAATGTAAATAAGAGCATGGTTATGAGGTACAGTAGGCTTGAGGGTCAAGTCAACTGGGGGGGTAAGTTTGAATGGAGAAAAACTGGAGGAAGTAAAGTGTTTTAGATATCTGGGAGTGGATCTGGCAGCGGATGGAACCATGGAAGCGGATTTGAGTCATAGGGTGGGGGAGGGGGCGAAAATTCTAGGAGCCTTGAAGAATGTTTGGAAGTCGAGAACATTATCTCGGAAGGAAAAAATGGGTATGTTTGAAGGAATAGTGGTTCCAACAATGTTGTATGGCTGCGTGGCGTAGGCGATAGATAGAGTTGTGCGTACGATGGTGGATGTTCTGGAAATGATATGTTTGAGGAAAATATGTGGTGTGAGGTTGTTTGATCAAGTAAGTAATGTAAGGGTAAGAGAGATATGTGGAAATAAAAAGAGTGTGGTTGAGAGAGCAGAAGAGTGTGTTTTGAAATGGTTTGGTCACATGGAGAGAATGAGTGAGGAAAGATTGACCAAGAGGATATATGTGTCAGAGGTGGAGGGAACGAGGAGAAGCGGGAGTCCAAATTGGAGGTGGAAAGATGGAGTGAAGAAGATTTTGAGTGATCGGGGCCTGAACATGCAGGAGTGTGAAAGGCGTGCACATTTACTCTTAACTTTCTTCTTCCACACACTTTACCAAACTCAGTCACCAGCTTCTGCAGTTTCTCACATGAATCAGCCACCAGCGCTGTATCATCAGCGAACAACAACTGACTCACTTCCCAAGCTCTCTCATCCCCAACAGACTTCATACTTGCCCCTCTTTCCAAAACGCTTGCATTTACCTCCCTAACAACCCCATCCATAAACAAATTAAACAACCATGGAGACATCACACACCCCTGCCGCAAACCTACATTCACTGAGAACCAATCACTTTCCTCTCTTCCTACACGTACACATGCCTTACATCCTCGATAAAAACTTTTCACTGCTTCTAACAACTTTCCTCCCACACCATATATTCTTAATACCTTCCACAGAGCATCTCTATCAACTCTATCGTATGCCTTCTCCAGATCCATAAATGCTACATACAAATCCATTTGCTTTTCTAAGTATTTCTCACATACATTCTTCAAAGCAAACACCTGATCCACACATCCTCTACCACTTCTGAAACCACACTGCTCTTCCCCAATCTGATGCTCTGTACATGCCTTCACCCTCTCAATCAATACCCTCCCATATAATTTACCAGGAATACTCAACAAACTTATACCTCTGTAATTTGAGCACTCACTCTTATCCCCTTTGCCTTTGTACAATGGCACTATGCACGCATTCCGCCAATCCTCAGGCACCTCACCATGAGTCATACACACATTAAATAACCTTACCAACCAGTCAACAATACAGTCACCCCCTTTTTTAATAAATTCCACTGCAATACCATCCAAACCTGCTGCCTTGCCGGCTTTCATCTTCCGCAAAGCTTTCACTACCTCTTCTCTGTTTACCAAATCATTTTCCCTAACCCTCTCACTTTGCACACCACCTCGACCAAAACACCCTATATCTGCCACTCTATCATCAAACACATTCAACAAACCTTCAAAATACTCACTCCATCTCCTTCTCACATCACCACTACTTGTTATCACCTCCCCATTTGCGCCCTTCACTGAAGTTCCCATTTGCTCCCTTGTCTTACGCACTTTATTTACCTCCTTCCAGAACATCTTTTTATTCTCCCTAAAATTTAATGATACTCTCTCACCCCAACTCTCATTTGCCCTTTTTTTCACCTCTTGCACCTTTCTCTTGACCTCCTGTCTCTTTCTTTTATACATCTCCCAGCGCTTGTGGCTGATTCATGTGAGAAACTGCAGAAGCTGGTGACTGATTTTGGTAAAGTGTATGAAAGAAGAAAGTTGAGAGTAAATGTGGATAAGCGTAAGGTTATTAGGTACAGTAGGGTTGAGGGTCAAGTCAATTGGGACGTAAGTTTGAATGGAGAAAAACTGGAGGAAGTGAAGTGTTTTAGATATCTGGGAGTGGATTTGGCAGCGGATGGAACCATGGAAGCGGACGTGAATCATAGGGTGGGGGAGGGGGCGAAAATTTTAGGAGCCTTGAAGAATGTGTGGAAGTCGAGAACATTCTCTCGGAAAGCAAAAATGGGTGTGTTTGAAGGAATAGTGGTTCCAACAATGTTGTATGGTTGCGAGGCGTGGGCTATGGATAGAGTTGTGCGCAGGAGGGTGGATGTGCTGGAAATGAGATGCTTGAGGACAATATGTGGTGTGAGTTGGTTTGATCGAGTAAGTAATAATAGGGTAAGAGAGATGTGTGGTAATAAAAAGGGTGTGGTCCAGCATATCCACCCTCCTGCGCACAACTCTATCCATAGCCCACGCTTCGCAACCATACAACATTGTTGGAACCACTATTCCTTCAAACATACCCATTTTTGCTTTCCGAGATAATGTTCTCGACTTCCACACATTCTTCAAGGCTCCCAGGATTTTCGCCCCCTCCCCCACCCTATGATCCACTTCCGCTTCCATGGTTCCATCCGCTGCCAGATCCACTCCCAGATATCTAAAACACTTTACTTCCTCCAGTTTTTCTCCATTCAAACTCACCTCCCAATTGACTTGACCCTCAACCCTACTGTACCTAATAACCTTGCCTTCATTCACATTTACTCTTGACTTTCTTCTTTCACACACTTTACCAAACTCAGTCACCAGCTTCTGCAGTTTCTCACATGAATCAGCCACCAGCGCTGTATCATCAGGGAACAACAACTGACTCACTTCCCAAGCTCTCTCATCCCCAACAGACTTCATACTTGCCCCTCTTTCCAAAACTCTTGCATTCACCTCCCTAACAACCCCATCCATAAACAAATTAAACAACCATGGAGACGTCACACACCCCTGCCGCAAACTTACATTCACTGAGAACCAATCACTTTCCTCTCTTCCTACACGTACACATGCCTTACATCCTCGATAAAAACTTTTCTTTGCTTATAACAACTTGCCTCCCACACCATATATTCTTAATACCTTCCACAGAGCATCTCTATCAACTCTATCATATATATATATATATATATATATATATATATATATATATATATATATATATATATATATATATATATATATATATATATATATATATATATATATATATATTAAACATGTATGGACATACACAGGAAGAATTCAATCTCTAAGGAGACACACGTAAAACCACATATGCATCGGAAGATATACGTGAAAATATCAAGAAAATAATCATTTATCCCTTTCTCTCTCTTGAACCTATTCGCTCCGGAAAAAGAGGAGCTTTAACGGGCCTTCTATCCTTCCTTTCTACACTTAAGACACTCACCCACCCATCCATCACCTCCACAAACACACACTCCCATTACGTGCAAACTTTATGTATATAAGCTGATGACTGAGTTTGGTAAAGTGTGTGAAAGAAGAAAGATGAGAGCAAATGTGAATCAGAGCAAGGTTATTAGGTACAGTAAGCTTGTGGGACAAGTCAATTGGGAGGTAAGTTTGAATGGAGAAAAACTGGAGGAAGTGAAGTGTTTTAGATATCTGGCAGTGGATTTGGCAGCGTTGAAGGAATAGTTGTTCCAACAATATTATATGGTTGCGAGGCGTGGGGCTATAGATAGAGTTGTGCGGAGGAGGGTGGATCTGTTGGAAATGAGATGTTTTAAGACAATATGTGGTGTGAGGTGGTTTGATCGAGTAAGTAATGAAAGGGTAAGAGAGATGTGTGGTAACAAAAAGAGTGTGGATGAGAGAGCAGAAGGTGCTCTGAAATGGTTTGGTCACATGGAGAGAATGAGTGAGGAAAGATTGACAAAGAGGATATATGTGTCAGAGGTGGGGAGAGCAAAGAGAAGTGGGAGACTGAATTGAAGGTGGAAGGATTGAGTGAAAAAGATTTTCAGCGATCGGGGCCTGAACATGCAGGATGGTGAAAGGCGTGCAAGGAATAGAGTGAATTGGAATGATGTGATATACCGGGATCGATGTGGTGTCAATGGATTGAACCAGGGCATGTGAAGCGTCTGGTGTAAACCATGGAAAGTTTTGTGGGGCCTGGTTGTGGAAAAGGAGACTGAGTGTGAGCGAATGTGGCCTTTGTTTTCTTTTCCTAGCTCTACCTTGTGCATGTGCAGGGGAAGGGGGTTGTCATTTCATGTGTGGCGGGGTGGCGACGCGAATGAATAAAGGCATCAAGTATGAATTATACATGTGTATATATGTATATGTGTATATATATATATATATATATATATATATATATATATATATATATATATATATATATATATATATAATTATATGTATGCGTTAAAATGTATAGGTATGTATATGTGCGTGTGTGGATGTGTATGTGTATACATGTGTATGTGGGTAGGTGGGGCCATTATTTCTTGTTTCCTTGCGCTACCTCGCTAACGCGGAAGACAGCGACAAAGTATAATAAAAATTAAATAGAATATATATATATATATATATATATATATATATATATATATATATATATATATATATATATATATATATATACGTATGTATGGGTGTTTATGTATATATATGTGGATTGGCCATTTTGCTTCTGTTTCATGCTGGTACCCTCGCTGACGTGGGAAAGGGCAATGAAGGATATGAACAAAATGATAACGAGTTGATCTTACTGAATGCCTAAAATGCGAATATGGAAGTCTTAAAAGTATCCAGGCACATATTATTTTTGTAATCAATGTATTGTCTTAATATTTTCATGTTTCACTGGATCATGATCATGGATCATTTGGTATTTTCATTTTTATTCCATGTTGTCCAATGATGATACGGAATTTAAGCAAAACGTTTTGTAGTCTCCAAGGAAAAAAAGTACATCACAAAACATAATTCTATGTCTGTTATTTTATACGTTTACGTTTACTGATGTGAACCTTCTTTTTCTGCAGTGCTTTAGAAATGGGAAGATCGCCTCCATCCAAGTCGGGGTCTGAAATCTTATCACCGTCCTCAAGTACTTCAAACATGACTGGCAGAGGTTCTCTTAGTAGACATGACTATGTAAACGTACCTAGATTCTGTGATCGACCTGAGTGTCCAAGTAGACATGACTATGTAAACGTGTCTAGATTCTGTGATCGACCAGAGCGCTCAAGTAAACATGACTATGTAAACGTGCCTAGATTCTGTGGTCGACCAGAGTGTCCAAGTAGACATGACTATGTAAACGTGTCTAGATTCTGTGATCGACCAGAGTGTTCAAGTAGACATGACTATGTAAATGTGCCTAGATTCTGTGATCGACCAGAGTGTTCAAGTAGACATGACTATGTAAATATTCCTAGTAGAGGTAGTCTTAGTAGACATGTTTATGTAAATATGCCTGGTAGATGTACTCCTAGTAGACATGACTACGTAAATGTGCCTGGATTCTGTGATCGACCAGTGTGTTCATATGGTTCAGGGAATATGGATGTGAGTCGGGGGAATGCCACTGGTGCTAGGGCTAAAGAGATTTCATCTCTCAAGATGCACCTTCTCAGTCGAATGATTCTCCCTCGTATCCCTTTGAGGAAGAAAAGAACAAGAAGAAAGATAACAAAGGTAAAAGGTTTATATCTTCCCTATCCAAGTTTGTGTCAGAAAAATTAAGGCACCTCCTTAATACATTCTCTCTCTCTCTCTCTCTCTCTCTCTCTCTCTCTCTCTCTCTCTCTCTCTCTCTCTCTCTCTCTCTCTCTCTCTCTCTCTCTCTCTCTCTCTCTCTCTCTCTCTCTCTCTCTCTCTCTCTCTCTCTCTCTGTTTCCATGAATTTTTTTCTTTCAATGAAGATGATTGTGTACATGAATTTTCTTTTCTAACATTATTTTTTCTTAACTTTAGCCATTGTGGTTTGGCTTTATTATCATGGCATTTGAAATTTTAGGTTGCATTAGCACATACTAGACTTTATTTTACAAAATGTTCCATATTTTCTTTACCATTTACATGGTAGTGATCTAATTGGTCATTTGTCCCGGCCAGTTAACATATGAGCTCAAGTTACGGGCACTTACAACACCTGTGGCTCAGCATCAAAATGTGTATTTTTCTAAACTTTTCTTGTTTTGTACAGAAATAAAGGTTATGTATGGAAATGATTTTGATACACATAAAAATTATTGAAATGGTCCGTCAAACTCAAAGATATACAAGTATTATATCATTTTTCTGTAAGAGTTGGAGTGAAAAGAATGATGGCTTCACAGCATTCTATGACCTTAGTTTTACGGAAAGCAATTACGGCAGCTTTTACTTATTCTGAGAATTTTTAGAATATATAAGAAAAAAATTTGCCCCTCAATTCTTTTGAGGTCAATGGGTTGCAAAATGCAGGGATCAAAAGGGAGAGGAAGAAGAAAGTGGAAGGGTGTAGTAGAGAAGACTTTAAACAGGTGGGCAAGAAGGCGATACTGGACGATGAACTGCAGCAATGTGATATTCTACCAAAGAGGAAATGATGTGCAGTTAAAAGGTTAAATCAAGATATATAAAATGATTAAGGTGAGTCATGTAGTCTGTGACACTTGAATATGGACAGCAGGCAAAATAAAGCTCCAATCACTTGTTCCTTAAACTAATTCACAAAGATAGGAAAAGCAAACAGGTAAAGATATGGTAATGACGTTAAGAATATTGAGGAAAGTCCAAATGCAACTCTACATAAAGTTGACCATTGGGTGCAAGCCACACTGATGACTACAGTTGTAATATGTATGATTCAGATGGCTAAACAACTGTACACAAGCAGCTGAGATGGATTTTCTGTGATATAAAAAGAAGTTGTCAGTAAGGATGATAAAATGAGGGAGAAATCAGATACGGTGAAGGAGATGCAAAAAAAACAAACAACAAGACTTTCCGGAAATCTGCCAACCTTGTGGGAAGAGGAAGTGTGGTTACTGGAATGCTTATCCATTCTTTTAACACATTCAATTGGCGTATGACAAAAATATAGTCTATAATCCATCCCTAATGAGCTTTTGACCGAGGTAACAACTCTTTGATAGTTTTATTTGATCACTGCTAATGTTAATCCTAATAAGATGGATCTTGGGCAGTCGTACTAATCCATTTTCTCTTATCTTTTTCAAATTCTTGCTGACACTAATAGTTCATACAAGCATATGCAAATCTTACAAACTGCGTTACATGTATGAATCTAGTAGTGATAAATCTAAAAATGAATTTTGTTGTGAGTACTGTTTCCTTTAATGGCACAAACAGAAACTACTTATGACTTGATTTGTAAAGTAGTAAGTTATTTGCTGCAAGTTGGAGTGTAAGGCTTTCTCTGCTCCCTTGTTTTATTCTCCCACTATCTGGCTTGGCACTATTTAGCTGACATGCTTTCCCAAGATATAACTTTCGTCCAGGCTGCCCGATATATCCTCTGTAACATAAAATCAAATCGTCTGATGTTTACAGCATAACTCATATACAATGTCATGGAATAATACTTAGTGGCTAGAATAGATTCAGTACAGGTAACTATCGACAAATAATTACAAGATTTTGTGAAAATTCAGAGAGAGCTTGCAACACTCAACATGTGTCACTTGTACTTCTCCACTGCCAAGAATACTGCATAACCCTTAAATCTTAGATTTGTCTAGAGCTGATTTAACCAAACCTTCTAGTCTTAAAAGTTTCAGTGCTCACTCGCTGCACATTTTTCATTTCATTGTATATACAATAAGGAGTCTACAGCTGGGATCCTGAGTATATTTGCTCAGGGCCTTTTAGATATGTACTGTATCAATGAATTCTTCAAGATGACTTGCTCTGTTTTGTCCAACTTTGTGTCGTTTGTCGACATGCATAAATGATTACAATTTTCACTCTCCTTCAGCCAAAATTCCTCCAACCTTTTATGGTGATCCATATCTTCCACACTCTTAATTTTTCTTAATTTTTTTTCTAACCTCTCCGGTTTTTTAATTTTTGATTTTCAGCCTGTTCTGTTGAGAACATTACGACACAGCTGTATCCAATTTTATTCTTTATACAATGTAAACAGTAAGCACTGCACAGAACCTGCGAGTGGATGAATAATGCTTTATATGAGGGCTGTGTAAGGCAAAACTAAACATATGATTATGGGGGTAGATATCTGTTTGTGACTGGAATGCAGCAATAAGAACATATCTTAAAAATTCAGTTAAGAGGAGAAATCTTAAAGTACCCAAAAATTCTCAGGAAAGTAATGGTGCTCGAGAGACGGACCTCGTAATCTACGCGAATTTGTATCCCTATCAAATATGGTTTTAACATGTCATTTGAATAGCTCTGGAAATATGGAGGTCATCCACACTGTTTTCTGGTACATTTTTGGGTAAGACATTTTTGCGGTAAGAAAAAACCCTCGAAATAAACCAGAATACTACTACTGTATACCTGGGGGCACTCATCTCCCTCTTATGTCGAGGTACTGTACTCACTTTACCTATAAATCTAATTTCGAATGTTAAAATAGATCTAGAATAGCTACCCCATATTCTCTTACAGAAAACAAAGCATTTACGACAAATACTCAAAGAAAACGGCTTTAATTCAGGCTACACTAGTCAAAATCTACGTTTAAAGACTATCGCGAACACTCGGATTTTATAAGATGAGAAAAAAGGAGAGATAGGTGGTATATTTTAGGAAAGGAACCTGACTGAATGTTTTGGCTCTGAGTGAAACGGAGTCTGTCACTGTTAATAGGAGCCTGTCACTGCTAATAAGAGTCTGTCACTGGGAGTCTATCATTGCTAAAAGAGTCTGTCAGTGCTGATGGAAGTCTGTCACTGCTGATGGGAGTCCACCACTGCTAATAGAAGTCTTTCACTGCTGATGGGAATCTGTCACTGCTGATGGGAGTTTATCACTGGTAATAGGAGTCTATCATTGCTGATAGAGTGACGTCCTAAGCGAGCTAATTTAGTCAAGTCTAGGTACCTAGGAAAGGCTCGACCAGGTCAAAAGTCAAACCCTGATACACAGGGATCATACTGTCGTGCTCAAGGGTCATGCCACTTCGTGCTTAAGGAAGAGAGAAAATCCCTGCCACAGAAATGGGTCTTGCCAGTCCTACCACAGCATTTTCTCGTACCTGTTCTACCACAGTACTGTGCTGTAACACTTCTACCACAGCACAGGGTCTTACCACTCCTACCACAGCACTGGATGGTGAATCCTACTACAGCACTGAGTCGTGCTATTCCTACAACAGCATTGTGTCGTGCCAGTCCTAACACAGCACTATGTTGTGCCAATCCTACCACAGCACTATGTCGTGCAAGTCCTACCACAGCAATATGTCGTAAAGGTCCTACCACAGCACTATGTCGTACCATTCCTAACACGGCACTATGTTGTACCAGTAATACTAGAGCACTATGTTGGACCTGTCCTACCACAGCACTATGTTGTACCAGTCCTACCACAGCACTGTGACGTGCCAGTCCTACCACAGCACTGTTATACCAGTCCTACCACAGCACTGTGTTGTACCAGTTCTATCACAGTACTATGTTGTACCAGTCCTACCACAGCACTATGTTCTACCAATCGTACCACAGCACTGTGTCATGCCAGTCCTACCATAGCATTGTATTGTGCTACTACCACAGCACTATGTTGTACTGGTCCTACCACATCACTGTGTTGTGCCAGTCCTACCACAGCACTATATCTTACCAATCCTACCACAGCACTATGTTGTGCCAGTCCTACCGCAGCACTATGTCGTGCCAGTCCTACCACGGCACTATGTCGTACCTGTACTACCACAGCGCTATACTGTACCAGTCCTACCACAGAACTATGTTGTACCGGTCCTATCACAGCACTATGTCGTTCCAGGCCTACCACAGCACTATGTCGTGCCAGTCCCACCAAAGAACTATGTCGTACCAATCGTACCACAGCACTGTGTCGTGCCAGACCTCTCACAGCACTATGTTGTACCAGTCATACCATAGCACTGAGTTGTGCCAGTCCTACCACAGCACTATGTCGTGTCAGTCCTACCACAGCACTATGTCGTACCAGTCCTACCACAGCACTGTCTTGCCAGTCCTACCACAGCACTACATCGTGCCAGTCCTACCACAGCACTATGTTGTACCAGTCATACCACAGCACTATGTTGTACCAGTCCTACCACAGCACTATGTTGTACCAGTCCTACCACAGTACTGTGTCGTACTAGTTCTGCCACAGCATTGTGTCGTGCCAGTCCTGCCACAGCACTGTGTTGTACCAGTCCTACCACAGCACTATGTCGTTCAAGTCCTACCACAGCACTTTGTTGTACCAGTCCTACCACAGCACTCTGTTGTACCAGTCCTACTACAGCACTGTATCGTGCCAGTCCTACCACAGCACTATGTCGTGCCAGTCCTACCACAGCACTATGTCTTGCCAGTCCTACCACAGCACTATGTCGTGCCAGTCCTACCACAGCACTATGTCGTACCAGTCCTACCACAGATCTATGTTGTACCAGTCCTACGACAGCACTATATCGTGCCAGTCCTACCACAGCACTATGTCGTACCAGTCCCACCACAGCACTATGTCGTGCTAGTCCTACCACAGCACTATGTCGTAACTGTCCTACCACAGCACTATGTTGTACCAGTCCTACCACAGCACTACGTGTCTACCAGTCCTACCACAGCACTGTCATACCAGTCCTACCACAGCACTATGTTCGACCAGGCCTACCACAGACCTGTGTATTACCAGTCTTACTAGAGCAGTATCTTGTACCAGTCCTACCAGAGTACTGCGTCATGCCAGTTCTAGCACAGCACTATTTCGTGCCAATCCTACCACAGGACTATGTCGTACTAGTCCTACCACAGCAGAGGGCCTTGCTAATACTAACACAGCACTATGTTGTACCAGTCTTACCATAGCACTATGTCGCCCGGGTCCTACCACAGCACTATGTAGCACCAGTCCTACCACATCACTATGTTGAACGAGTCCTACTAAAGCATAATGCTGTACGAGTCCTTCCAAAGCATAATGCTGTAACTGTCCTACCACAGCACAGAGTTGCCAGTCCTACCACAGCACTATATCGTGCCAGTCCTCTCACAGCACTATATCGTGCCAGTCCTATCACAGCACTGTGTTGTACCAGACCTACCACAGTATTGGGTCGTGTCAGTCCCACCACAGCACTTTGTCGTGCCAGTCATACCAAAGCAGTATGTCGTACCAGTCCTGCCACGGCACTATGTTGCACCAGTCCTAGCTCAGTATTGAGTCGTGCCAGTCCTATCACAGCACTATGTTGTACCAGTCCTACCACAACACTATGTTGTACCAGTCCTACACAGCAGTGTGTCGCCCTAGTCCTACCAGAGCACTTTGTCGTCCCAGTTCTACCACAGCGCTATATCGTAAGTCTTACCACAGCACAGGCTCTTGGCAGTCCTACCACAGTACTATGTCGTCCCAGTCCAACCACAGCACTTGTCGTGCCAGTCCTACAACAGCACTATGTCTTGCCAGTCCTACGACAGCACTATGTCGTAAAAGTCCTATCACAGCACTTTGTCGCACCATTGCTACCACAGCAAAATGTCGTGTCAGTGAAACCACAGCACTGTGTTGTACCAGTCCTACCACAGCACTATATCTTGGCAGTATTACCTAAGCACTATGTCGTACCAGTCCTACCACAGCACTACGTCGTATCAGTCTTACCACAGCACTATGGTGTGACAGTCCTACCACAGCACTATATTTTGCCAGTCCTGCCGCAGCACTATGTCGCACAATTCCTACCACAGAACTAAGTTTTACCAGTACTATCACAGCTCTGAGTCGTTGTAGTTCTACCGCAGTACTGTTTTGTACCACTCTTACCACAACACAGGGTCTCGCTACTCCTACCACAACACTGGGTGGTGAATTCTACCATAAAACTGAGTTGTGGTATTCCGAAAACAGCATTGTGTCGTGCCAGTCCTACCACAGCACTATGGTGTGCCAGTCCTACCACAACACTATGTAGTGACAGTCCTACCACAGCACTATGTCGTACCAGTCCTACCACAACACTATGTAGTGACAGTCCTACCACAGCACTATGTCGTACCAGTCCTATCACAGCATTATGTTGTACCAGTCCTATCAGAGCACTATGTAGTACCAGTCCTACCACAGCGCTATGTTGTGCCAATCCTACCACTGGACTATTTTGAACTAGTCCTAGCACAGCACTATGTCGTTCCAGTCGTACCACAGAACTATGTTGTACCGGTCCTACAAAAACACTGTGTCGCGCCAGTCCTACCACTGCATATGTCGTGCCAGTCCAACCACAGCACTATGTCGAACCAGTCCTACTATAGCTCTATGTTGAACCAGTACTAACACAGCACTATGTCTTTTCAGTCCTACCAGAGTACTATGTCGTTCCAGTCCTTCCACAGCACTATGTCGTACCAGCCCTACCAAAGACCTAGGTCGTACCAGTCCTACCACAGCATAGGGTCTTGCCATTCCTCCCACAGCACTATATCGGGCCAGTCCTACCACCGCATGATTTTGTGCCAGTCCTACCACAGCATCACGTTATGTCAGTCCTACCACAGGACTATGTTGTAAGATTACTACCAAAGCACAGTGTCTTGCTAGTCCTGCCAAAGCACTATGTCGTACCAGTTCTACAACAACACTGTGTCGTGCCAGTCCTAATACAACACTACGTCGTGCCAGTCCTACCACAAAACTATGTCGTACCAGTCTTACCACAGCACAGAGTATTGCCAGTCCTACCAAAGCACTATGTCGTGACAGTCCTACCACAGCACTATGTCGTGCTAGTCCTACCACAGCACTTATCGTGCTAATCCTTCCACAGCACTATGTCGTGACAGTCCTACCACGGCACTATGTCGTACCGGTCCTACACAGCACAGAGTCTTGCCAGTCCTACCACAGCACTATGTCGTGCCAGTCCTACCACAGCGCTATGTTGTCCCAGACCTATCACAGCACTTTATCGTGCTAGTCCTACCTCAGCACTATGTCGTGCCAGTCCTACCATAACACTGTCTCGTGCCAGTCCTACCACAGCATTATGTTGAAGCAGTCCTACCACAGCAGTATGTCGTTCCAGTCCTACTAGGGAACTATGTCGTACCAGTCCTACCACAGCACAGGTTCTCGCCATGCGTACCACAGCACTATGTAGTGCCAATCCTACCACAGCACTATTTCGTGCCAGTCCTAATACAGCATTATATCGTGCCAGTCATACCACATCACTATGTCGTGCCAACCCTACCACAGCACTATGTCGTACCAGTCCCAAAATAGCACTACTTTGTACCAGTAAAACCACAGCACTATGTTTTACCAGTCCTGCCACTGCACACTGTCGTCCCAGTCCTACCACAGCACCATGTCGTGCCAGTCCTACCACAGCACTCTTTCGTGCCAGTCCTACTACAGCACTTTGTCGTGTAAGTCCTACCACTATGTAGTGCCAGTTCTGTCGCAGAACTATGTCGAGCCAGTCCTACCACGGCGCTATGTAGCACCAGTCCTAATAGAGCATTATGTCGTGCCAGTGCTACCACAGCACGGTGATGTGCCAGTCCTACCACAGCACTATGTTGTACCAGTCCTACCACATCACTATGTCGCAGCAGTTCTACCTCAGCACTATGTCGTACCAGTCCTACCACAGCACTATGTCGTGCCAATCTTACCACAGCACTGTGTCGTGCCAGTACTACCACAGCATTACGTTGTTCCAGTCCTACCACAGTACTATGTCGTGCCATTCCTACCACAACACTTTGTCGTGCCAGTTCTACTACACCACTATGTTATGCCAGTCCTACCACAGCACTATGTCGTGCCAGTCCTGCCACAGCACTATCTCGTGCAAGTCCTCCTACAGCACTATGTTGTACTAGTCCTACCACAGCAGTATGTCGTCCCAGTCCTATCAGAGCAGGTTAGGTTAGGCTAGGTTAGGTTAGGTGTCCCAGTCCTAACACAGCACTATGTCGTACCAGTCTACCACAGCACAGGGTCTTGCCATTCCTACAATAGCACCATGTCGTCTTAGTCCTACCACAGCACTATTTCGTGCCAGTCCTACCACAGCACGATGTTGTACCAGTCTTACCACAACACTATGTCGTAGCAGTGCTACCACAGTAATATTTTGTACTAATCCTACCACAAGACTATGTCGTCCCAGTCCTAACACAGTACTATGTCGTACCAGTCCTACAACAGGACTATGTCGTGCCAGTCCTACCACATCACTATGGCGTGCCAGTCCAACCAAAGCATTGTGTCGTGGCAGTCCTACCAAAGCACTATGTCTTACCAGTCCTACCACAGCACTATGTCGTACCAGTCCTACCACAGCACAATATTGTGCCAGTCCTACCAAAGCACTGTTCGTGCCAGTCGTATCACAGCACTATGTTGTACCAGTACTACCACATCACTATGTTGCACCAGTCCCACCACAACACTATGACGTACCAGTCTTACCATATCACTAAGACAGCACTATGTCTTACCAGTCATACCACAGCATTATGTCGTGCCAGTCCTCTCGCAGCACTGTGTCTTGCCAGTCCTATCACAGCACTATGTTGTACCAGTCCTACCACAAAACTATGTTGTACCAGTCCTACCACAGCATTATGTCGTCCCAGTCCTACCAGAACACTTTGTAGTCCCAGTCCTATCACAGCACTATGTCGTACCATTCCTACCACAGCATAGGGTCTTGCCAGTCCTACCACAGCACAGGGTCTTGCCAGTCCTACCACAGCACTATGTCGTCACAGTCTAAACACAGCACTTTGTCGTGCCTGTCTTACGACAGCACTATGTCGTGCCAGTCCTACCACAGCACTATGTCGTGCCAGTCCTTCCACAGTACTAGGTCGTACCATTCCTACCACAGCACTATTTCCTGCCAGTCCTACCACAGGATTATGTCGTGCCAATCCTACCAGAGCACTTTGTCGTGCTAACCCTACCACAGCACTATGTCGTGCCAGTCTTACCACAGTACTATGCTGTACCAGTCCTACCACAGCAGTATGTCGTCCCAGTCCTACCAGAGCACTATGTCGTCCCAGTCCTACCACATCACTATGTCGTACAAGTCCTACCACAGCACAGGATCTTGCCATTTTTTCCACAGCACCATGTCGTGCCAGTCCTACCACAGCACGATTTCGTGCCATTCCTACCACAGCATTATGTTGTGTCAGTCCTACCACAGCACTGTGTCGTAACATTACTACCAAAGCATTGGGTCTTGCCAGTCCTACCACAGTACTATGTAGTGACAGTCCTACCACAGCACTAAGTCGTGCCAGTCCTACCACAGAACTATATCGGACCAGTCCTACCACAGCACTGAGTCTTGTCAGTCCTACCACAGCACTATGTAGTGACAGTCCTACCACAGCACTAAGTCGTGCCAGTCCTACCACAGCACTTTATCGTGCAAGTCCTACCACAGCACTATGTCATGCCTGTCTTACCACAGCACTATTTCATGCAAGTCTTACATCAGCACTATGTCGTGCCAGTCCTGCCGCAGCACTATGTTGTACCAGCCCTACACAGCACAGAATCTTGCCAGTCCTATCATAGCACATCACTATGTCGTACCAGACCTACCACAGCACAGGGTCTTGCCATTCCTCCCACAGCACCATGTCATGCCAGTCCTACCACAGCACGATTTCGTGCCAGTCCTACCACAGCATTATGTTGTGTCACTCCTACCGCAGCACTATGTTGTACCATTACTACCAAAGCATAGGGTTTTGCCAGTCCTACCACAGTACTCTGTCGTGCCAGTCCCACTATAGCACTATGTTGTACCAGTTCTGCAACAGCACTGTGTCGTGCCAGTCCTATCACAACACTATGTCGTGCCAGTCCTGCCACAGAACTATGTCGTACCAGTACTACCACAGCACTATGTAGTGACAGTCCTACCTCAGCACTAGTCGTGCCAGTCCTACCACAGCACTATGTCATGCCTATCCTACCACAGCACTATTTCATGCGAGTCTTTCATCAGCACTATGTCGTGCTAGTCCTGCCTCAACACTATGTCGTACCAGTCCTACACAGCACAGAATCTTGCCAGTCCTCTCATAGCACTATGCCGTGCCATTCCTACCACAGCACTATGTCTTCCCAGTCCTACCACAGCACTTTGTCGCGTCGGTATTACCAAAGCACTATGTCGTGCCAGTCCTACCACAGCACTATGTCGTGCCAGCCCTACCGCAGCACTGTGTCGTACCAGTCCTACCACAGCACTATGTTGCACCAGTCCTACCACAGCAATATGTCGTTCCAGTCCTACTAGAGCACTATGTCGTACCAGGTACCACTGCACTGGGTCTTGCCATCCCTACCACAGCACTATGTCGTGCCAGTCCTACAACAATGTTATTTCTTACCAGTCCTACTCCAGCATTATATCGTGACAGTCCTACCATAGGACTATGTCGTGCCAACTCTACCACAGCACTATGTCGTGCCAGTCCGAACATAGCACTACGTTGTACTAGTAAAACCCCAGCACTCTGTTTTACCAGTCCTATAACAGCACAATGATGTGCCAGTCCTACCACAGCACTGTGTCGTGCCAGTCCTACCACAGCACTATGTTGTACCAGTCCTACCACAGCAGTATGTCGTTCCAGTCCTACTAGAGCACTATGTCGTACCAGTTACCACTGCACAGGGTCTTGCCATCCCTACCACAGAACTATGTCGTGCCAGTCCTACCACAGCACTATTTCTTGTCAGTCCTACTACAGCATTATATCGTGCAAGTCCTACCACAGCACTATGTCGTGCCAACTCTACCACAGCACTATGTCGTGCCAGTCCTAACAGAGCTCTATGTCGTGACAGTGCTACCACAACACTGTGCTGTACCAGTCCTAACCACAACACTATGTCGTGCTAGTCCTATCGCAGCAATGTGTCGTGTCAGTCCTACCACAGCACTGTGTCGTACCAGTCCTAACAGAGCTCTATGTCGTGACAGTGTTACCACAGCATTGTGCTGTACTAGTCCTACCACAGCACTATTTTGTACCAGTCCTACCACAGCACTATGTCGTAGCAGTCCTACCTCAGCACTATGTCGTACCAGTCTTACCACAGCACTATGTCGTGCTAGTCTTACCACAGCATTGTATCGTGAAAGTACTATCAGAGCACTATGTTGTGCCAGTCCTTCCACAGCACTATGTCACGCAAGTCCTTCCACAGAACTATGTTTTACGGCAGTCCTATCACAGAACTGAGTCGTGCTAGTTCTACCACATTACTTTTTTGTACCACTCTTACCACGCCAGAGGGTCTTGCTACTCCTACCACAGCACTGGGAAGTGCAGGAGGATGTGAGGTGCAGGAAGGAGGGAGTTGCAGGAGGGCGGGAGGAATATATATATATATATATATATATACAGATATATATATATATATATATATATATATATATATATATATATATATATATATATATATATATATATATATATATATATATATATATATATATATATATATATATATATATATATATATATATATATATATATATACTTGCTGCCTTTATTCACTCTCGTCGCCACCTCACCACACATGAAATGACAACCCCCTACCCCCGCACTCCCGCGAGGTAGCGTTATGAAAAGACAACAAAGGCCACATTTGTTCACACTCAGTCTTTAGCTGTCGCGTATAATGCACCGAAACCACAGCTCCTTCTCCACATCAAAGCCCTACAAAACTTTCATGATTTTGCCCTAGACGCTTCACATGCCCTGATTCAATCCATTGACAGCACTTCGACCCTGGTATACCACATCATTCCCATTCACTCTATTCCTTGCACGCCTTTCAGTCTTCTCCATGTTTAGGCCCTAATCGCTCAAAATCTTTTTCACTTTATCCTTCCACCTCCAATTTGGTCTCCGATTTCTCGTTCCCTCCACCTCTGACACGTACATCCTCTTTGTCATTCGCTCCGCACTCATTCTCTCCATGTGGCCAAACTGTTTCAAGACACCCTTTCTGCTCTCTCAATCACACTCTTTTTGTTACCACACATCTCTCTTACCCTTTCATTACTTACTCGATCAAACCACCTCACACCACATATTGTTCTCAAACATCTCATTTTCAACACATCCACCCTCCTCCGCACAACCCTATATATAGCCCATGCCTCGCAACCATACAACATTGATGGAACCACTATTCCTTCAAACATAACCATTTTTGCTCTCCGAGATGATGTTCTCGCCCTCCACACATTCTTCAACGCTCCCAGAACTTTCGCCCCCTCCCCCATCCTGTGACTCACTTCCGCTTCCATGGTTTTTTCCGCTGCCAAATCCACTCCCAGATATCTAAAACACTTCACTTCCTCCAGTTTATCTCCATTCAAACTTGCCTCCCAATTCACTTGTCCCTCAATCCTACTGTACTGAATAACCTTGCTCTTATTCACATTTACCATCATATATTTGCCTAAGCCATTTAATCATTCTATCGACCACCCCCTAAGGGAAGATGAACAGTCTACATTTGTTGATTTTGAAAAGATACCTGCTAAGCTATACTGAGCTGGGAATTATTCATTGTTTGTAATGTTGGATGATTGGTGCGTCTCAATCGTACGGTGCTCCGTAGGAACAGGGTATGTTTCCTCTTTTGCTGCTGTCGAGGTCTTGAATGTGTTTCCGTTTCCTTTAATTTCTAACTTATGTTTTATGCTGCTTCTCTTAAGCTTGAACCGTTTTTATCTTTTCTTAAAATCTCAAGTCTTTGATGTTTTTCTTCGGTATTTTCAGTACTCTGTAAAGAATCACAAACTGTTGTTTTGTACCCTCTATATCTTCTGTGTGCCTGATGTGCAGGAAAGACGGATAGGTGTTAGACAGTAAGTCAAAATAAGAGGCTCCTGATCTTAGCTTATACCTGATATAAAATTTGCCTTAATGATAGGTGCCAGAATCTGCACAGGATAGCCAGGGCTGCTCCTCTTCCTTAGATTCTTTTGTTACTATGATCTACTTTCAAGCGTCGTTATGTTGGTCTGCGGCTCAGGATCTTAAAGTTCTTGTGACATATTATCTTGTTAACCTCTTTGGCTTTTTTAATAGGTCATGATACTAGGGTGAATTCTTTTTCATGTGTATTCTTTTAAGTCCTTTTTGAAGCTGTTAAGTGTGGATGCCATGTATTGGGAGAGAGAGTATGTTCCTAGGGACTGTCACTTTAGCGACGTTGTCCACGAGAAAGATGTTCATGGCCATGTCCCATACTGAAGGGGTATTGTCTATTAAATTGTGAATAGCACTGGTGACAGGGCACTTGCCTTAGGGAACCCCCTACTCTGTACAGAGAATTTTGGTGGCGTTGCAGAGTTGAAGGTGACTGAAGTGTTACATTAGCTAAGAAGGCTGGAAAGTAGTCACTCAGGAGACTCTGGCGCCCCTTACTGGGCTAATGGTTTATGGTACAGTTTCTGCAACGATTGTGGTTGCGTAGTTGGTTATAGAAGCTGCATGAAGATTCTGATTTTCACATAAAGCAATGTAGATAGATTTTGTAAGAAAGAAATTTAGGTATAGTAGAAGTGATATTGTTCGAAAAACATAGGCAGAGAAATAGAACGGCATAGGGCGGCCTACACGTATGAATGGCTTAAATGTATTAACACAATAAAGTGACTTACGAAAACGTTGTATAGAAATACATGATTATTTCGTGTAAGAGACAGATCTTCGCAGTGAATACCCGTATATATGATAGAGATCAATTCTGCAAGAGAAGAAAAAAATCTGTGAAAGGACTGAGGTTCTTGCGGAAGCTAAGTACAAAAGCAGGTAATGACATAATCACCGACTGAGTAATTGATACAGGACCATTAGTCGGTGTACGTATTGATCTCATTTGCACGTACTTTACAGACCGTAAGAGCATTTCCCAGTGACTGGTTTTGAAGCTAAACTCTAATAAAGCACCTCTGATTCTTAGGTAACACGAGCATTTTATTTGTCTTCTGAAAGAATGCCAGTGAAGCTTGATTGAGCACATCCTTTGATCTTATGAAGATGTAGGAGCAGATTCATTTCAGTATAGGTCTAAACAGAACCTAACGTATCTTTATCTGCTTCTAAGCTACCTCGGATCCTTGCTCATCATTTCTTCTTTGTGTAAACACTTTTTTTTTTCGTCAGTGGAGGTCTTATTCCAACCAATCTCTCGTCCTATTAGAGTTAGATTGATAACATCCTTTCATTATACGCATATGTGGCCTTCATCCATGGGCTGAAAAGCCACCCTTCAACATTAATTCAACAGTTAGCTTTCTACTCCTCCCTGTAGGGTGAGAAGCTCTCCATCATCATCCGTCTTCTCGACCACTTCATCAGCTCATCTGAAGTAATGTTCATTAACTTCCTCGACGCCTGAGAATAACTAGCAGTGATCAAATTCCAGTAGTCTTAAATTTGGTGACTATTTTGTCGAGCCTTGCCAAACCATAGACCTGATTTAAACATAATATGCACTGCAAACCTTAATGTCCTGGCATGCACCTCTAACCTCACCAAAAGGGAATATAAGTCATTGGTTCGCTATCTGAACACAGTGCAAAGCTTGTAGCTGAAAACTATGAGCCTACGAGGGGAGAACAGTCTGCATTAACCTGGTTTTGGTGAGGAAAGACAGTAACTCCAGAGGCTCTCTCCCCCAGAGGAAATGGTCAGTGACATCTTCCTATGCTGTAAGCACAGAAAAATACCATAAAAGATCTGGCTTTCAATGTTGCTAGCTAGAAATCAGGTGTTTTATTTCAAACTAACCATTTCCTTTAAAGCAATTTAAGAGGGAAACATATGCTCTGAAGCAGCAGAAGAAGAAAACTTTTGCTTTGAAAGAATTCATAAAGAAAATGTGCTCTGAAGTAACTTGGAAGAAAACATATATTCTGAGTAAATTTGCGAGAAAACAAACGCCTGGCAGCAATCAAACAAATAAACACAAGTGTGACATCACCGCCCACTCAAGCCATCGCAGTCACCTCCACCTTGTCTCACCTGTCACACATATGCCAATCCTTCTTACCCACCAGGCGTAACTTATGGTCAAGCCCTTAACACAGGTATATCAACATCTTTCTTCACTTCAAGGAATATCTACTTTATAATTGATTTTTAGTAAAACTGCATCTATTAATTTAGTGGCAGATGTATGAGTGTTGTAAAGATGTAATGATGATCAACAGCTTCAAGGTCATTACAGCCAGAATCAGTTACATGTCAAACATATACGCAGAAAATCACTATCTTATACATGACACATCTGGTGCGGGAATATCTGACAGTCACAGGAAATGTTTATGACCAAGGAATTCGTAACAATATGAATGGTATTCAGGTTCTACTTGTATCTGTATATTTGACCCTTGGATAAGGTGGTTTGATTTTAGAGCACAACGGTACGGTACTTCGGGTTTAAGGGCCTTTCTAATCCTAGAGGGTTGCACCGTCGCGCACAAGGGACACAGTCGTACACGGGGAAACGTAAGTTAATCACAGAAAGCTAACCGTACGCTCCGTGATATGATCTAAGCAGTACATTGCTCGGCGGGTTATCATTACATAAGCCGTACCTTGTGTCCTTATCCCACTCTCTTGCTTTCTCTTGGGCGGGAGGAGAGTTTATCCAGCACTTGACCTCTCAGCAAGAGGCTGACCACTCGTCGGATATATTTCACTCCTTTACATTCCTCGCACTGGGCCATATTTCTGTTATGTTGTCTCAGATTAGAATCCTATATGCTTGGGGTCATTTGCTCCCGTACAGTAGCTCGGAGGGAGATGCCCTTGTTGTTTGAAATATGATCCTACTAAATGTTCTTCTCATACAATTATCAATGAGAATCTACAACAACCTCAGCACCACCACAATAGCTTCACCAACACACAGTGACATCATCACTGCAACAACAGCCTCCCTGCAACACACAGTGACATCATCACTACAACAACAACCTCCCTGCAACACACAGTGACATCATCACTGCAACAACAGCCTCCCTGCAACACACAGTGACATCATCACTACAACAACAACCTCCCTGCAACACACAGTGACATCATCACTGCAACAACAGCCTCCCTGCAACACACAGTGACATCATCACTACAACAATAGCCTCAACACAAACCACAGCAACACCGCCACAACAACGGCATCACCTGCAGACACCAAACCAACACTACCACAACAACAATAGCTTCACCACAACACACCACCAAGACATATCTGTATTGGTGTACGACATACGGCATCATATCAAGGCTGTATGACATCCGCTGAATTGTATATCTACGATAAAGGAATAAGTCCTTCAAAAATAGGTACACAAGTATTTACGATCATTGATTGGTGTTACCAGACTCAGCCTGCCTGTGATGACATCCCCGACTAATAAGTTACTTTTGGCAAGGCTGTATCATTGTCTTTTGACGAAAGGGAATACAGTCTCACTGAAGAACTTCATAGTCTCAAGAAGCAGCGCAGCCTTGCAGCTGCAAGAGCTCTTGGAAAAAAATTTCTGAAGTAACACCAGAACCTGTTGAAGAGAGGGATCCTGAGAAAGTTATAGAAAACTATGTAAGACCTCACTAACGAATGTTGTATTTCCTGTCACTTATGATGGATCTGTTCTGCAATTCTTTGACTTAACAGTTGTCCCGCCGCTAGATGACGAGGGGAGAGGACTTATCACTAACTTAGGTAAGAAAAGTGTACATTCACACCAGTTGAGGATAACGCCCTACAGATCCTCAAGTGATATCTGCCATAATACCCCTGATGCACTCGTGTCGTTATCTGTCCAATCATGTCATACCAAAAGTGAAGATCTCTGGCAGTTTGGACCAATACGACCACCAAATTCAGTTGGTCCTTCCTACTTACTATACTTAGCCCTGTGGACAGAGACTGTGTGGGAGACTATGGCATATATTCTCATCAAAGTTTTTTGGAAGGATGGTCTTCGGCTCTCAGGAAATACTGTACGTCAAGGAAAAAGTCAACATTCCAAGATGTGTCGCCTTAGAACCAGTTGGGCCATTATGATCTGGTATGGAGGTTCCGCTTTTCAGTTGACAAATCATTTTACAACATCCAGCAATCATTATGATATCTAGGACAATGTTGGGCATCGAGAGTATCACACTTCATTTCTTCGAAGTCTGAGTCCGCCATCATCGTTCCCTTTGAAAGAAATATGTATAAAGCACCGTCAAACGGGTTTCCGAGTTAGGATACTAACCAAAGCCTTGAGAGGGAGGGAGCTGACAAGGACCGATGGGAAATGATTCAATGTCACCGTTTTCCACGACAGTCCTCAAAGCTTCGTGAGACAAAAAGCTATCAAAGAGGAATCCGGAGTAAGATATTGTGATTTTGAAGGTTATCTTTCAGTTTTAGATCCAAGATTTAGCTGTAAAGTGCACTCTCATGTTTCATCGGGAAATCATGGAACTGCTCCGTTAGCCATCACTCAGGTGGTGCTGCGTTCACCGCTGAAGCTCCCACAATGGCATTCATCCCACAACGGTAATCACCTCATAACGGCAACCTCCCATAACGGCTATCACGGTTACTATATGAGTATGTGTTCTAGTTCTGTTTCACTGTACTTAAACATCGACACTACACCTTACATGTCGGCACCACTTCCAGTCTACCTTTGAGACTTCCTGGCCATGAGGAGCAGATGCAAGAATACTGTCACTTGAGATCAGAAGCACAAAAAAGTATGAAACATCTGGTTGTAATTCAGAAAATTTCTATAAATTAACCCCCCTCCCCTCCACACACACACACAAAAAAAAGATAAATAAATAAATAAATCAAAGCAAGAAAAGTTTCCATGAGTCAAAAAGTTAACAGGTGTTTCTTGGTCAAAGAAATTCTATAAATCTCATTTCTTTCAGTAAATACTGAGCCATATGTGTTTTCTAAGTATTTCTAAGCATATCTTATACACACGATACAAATGATGTTTCTGTGAATACTATTTCTGTTGTCACCATATCCAAGTGGGCTTTGCTTGGATGAGTCCCATCGCCTGCTTGGTGTCGATGGCAGTGAAAGAACTGATAAACTTGTCAGCATCACAGAATGATGAGAATGAATATGACTTCGACTAGTCTGTCAAACATACAAAGTTCTTAATTAAACATAAAGATAATATTGATAAAACCCGGTTGACAAGTGAAGCAAATATCATTACGTCAGTCACATTGATAATGTTGGTTTGGCAAATCCCTTTACCCATGATAAGGGATGTGGTGATCAGTTCTGATGATCATTTATTACAAGCTTAAAGCTGGGATGCGCGTCCATGGCAAGCGATGTTGTAACAACACCAAGGACTTGATATCTACGACTAGTGGATATCATAACAAGCCTAAGTGGATGTTGTAACAACAAGACTAAGGTATGGTCATAACACCGAACATCCCCTTTTTTTTTCTGCATTATAACTGTGGAGTTTGATGATTAAAATACATGCGGAATTTATCCCTATTATACGAAATTAGTAGCAAATATATTTCAATGTGTGAATGAACTCGGGTTTTTTCACTCAATGAACAGGATGAAATAACCCTTACATACGACGGAACGACCATGAGCAAGACAGCACGACCCTTAAGCACAAGGTACGACCCGTGAATATGATGACGACACGTCTGACCTGACCCTCCAGGAACAAAGGGTCGTGCCATTGTGCTCAAGGGTCGATCTTAAGGGTCGTAGACTCGAGATCAAGAAGTTAAGCCTGGTCTCCATCAACATGAACGACTCTATGAGATGAGGTTGATGATGCTGGTGGCATTGTGGACAATGTTGCTTTTCACTAATCCACACACCAGCGTTCGATCCCCAGTGCGGACAGACGTCTGGCTAATAGTTCACGCAGCTATTCATCATTCTCCTCGCTGGGATAAAGCTGTGACAAGCCTAGCCAGCTGACAACTTGGAACTCTGCTGGAGTTAACCTGGTGGTCCTGGGATATTGATTGCCCTCACTGACAGACCGACGAACCTATCAAGAACTGGTGCTTTACTTATAAAAGTTCTTTACCAGTGGTTCATGAACCTCTTGGGTAACATAACACTCTCCCTTTAGCTGTAGCAATAGTGGGTCACTCCCCTCTCAATTCGCTCCTCAGGGAGGAGAATATCAACTTGGGGGAAAAATATCATTGTATTAATACCAGTACGGAAGCGCGAAGACCATTTAGAGCCAGCAGTTAATCATATCATATCATGTCATAGCCTTTGGCTATGAGCGGCTTTGTGTTGTAATCTATGGTGTCTCACTCCGTTTCCGCTCTCTCAGGCAGGTAATGAGGACCATCGAGTGGACTGACACGGAGGGGGAAAGCCGATGGGTCCGGTTAATGCTAAACGAAGGCGGAAATGCTAACGGATGAAGCTATCTAATTGATGAAGGTGGCCAGACATTATCACAGAAGGCCAGACGTTGATGTAGGAAGCCAGGCGTTGTTAGGAAGGCCTGATGTTGACGTGGGATGCCAGGCGTTGTCAAGGGAGACCTGACGTTGACATGGGAGGCCAGGTGTTGTCAAGAGAGGCCAGACATTGACATGGGACTCCAGGCGTTGGCAAAGGTGGTCTGACGTTAACACAGGAAACCAAGCGTTGTCAGGGAAGGCCAGACGTTAATAGGGACTGTTCGATGGTGGCTGGAGAGGCAAAACTCAAGCTACTGTAGGTAGGCTTGGCCATAAAAGGACGGCCGTTTGCGGACAAAGGAAACCAAACTTTGGCATTTAGGCTAGTCGCTGGGAGGGTAAATCTGGCGGTGAAAGGGCAGGCTAAAGGCTGGCAGGGGACGTTTGACGATGGCAGGGCAGGGCAGGGCAGACGCTAGCTGGAGAAATCAAACGTTTTCAGGAAGGCAAGACTTAGTCTGGAGAGGCTAGACTTTGTTAGGGAAGCCAGACACCGATAGGGGAAGCCACACGCCTGCAAGGGAAGCCTGACGATAGCCAGCGAAACTACACAATGCCAAGGAAACGCTACACATTAGCAGGAGAAGGGAGACGTTGGTCGAGAGGATGACAAGGTTAAAGAATTATAGCAAAGGGTGTTAAAGCAAACAAGCTGAGTAACGAATAGTCATGGGCCAACTAGCGACCATCGACGAGCGAATCGAAACACATGATACAGATAATAGATCCACCACTAGGATAGGAGGCATTTATTCATCACCATTGAACACAAACACATTGCTAACAAATACTTGTATAGCACACCATGCGAGACACTATGCACGACGAGGATGAGGAGGAGAGAAAAGGTGCGTCACTGTTGCCAGGTGGGGGACGGATGCTAAGGTAACGGCTATGTAGGTGAGATCCACCACTTTCTCTTTCCAGCTGCCCGTCTGGTGGTGGAGCCACTGCTGGCATGACCCGGCGGGAGAACCTGCGGACATATGCACACATCATATTGAGGGTTGCTGCGCTAGGAGGCATGTGGTGCCTCGCCTCGAGAACCAGCGATCAATTCCTGATCCAATCCATCCACATTTGCTTCTTGTGCTCTTCCCCTTGTTTTGAGCTGGGAGGAGAGAGTACTTCATGCCGAGATTTTGCCGGGACACAGGACTAACGCGTAGTGCTCACCAGTGGAAATATAGATTTCCGAAGAACGAGTCGAGTGAGTAGCACTACGTGTTGTCTAGTGTTATGTGAGAAATAGGGAGATGATAGGTTTGTAGACTGAATGCCAGCTACCCACGTGAGAATGAGACACAAAGGACACAAAGCTACCTGGGCCACAGAAGTGACACTTGACAGCCACTAAGTGCTGCTGGCTCACTATGCAGCCGCTATTATAACCTTACGTACAACTAGGCGGGTAATACGGGTAATATACTATCCTGTTTGGTGGCCGCCTATCACCTACTGCCTGCAGATATAGATAGATAAATAAATATATAGATATAGATAGATAGAGAGAGAGAGAGAGAGAGAGAGAGAGAGAGAGAGAGAGAGAGAGAGAGAGAGAGAGAGGGAGAGAGAGAGAGAGAGAGAGAGGTGAAGCGAGTGTAAGTGAATGTATCCCACACTTCCCAAACATAAGGTATAGATCAAGTTCACTGTAAACTTCAGAGCCAGTTGCCGAGAAAGTAAATGCCCCAGCCAGCCTTTCGTCCAGCGACGGCTATAGCCTTGGGCGCGTAGGGTGAAATGACGGCCTCATGTACGAGACGAGTTTGCAGGTATGTGAGTTGCTGGCAATAATGGGGCCTCCAGTTGCTGTATAGCACTAAGCCAGGACGAACCTGCAGACCATAGGACGGTCACCAGGTACCTAACCCCATCAATATGACGGTAATGACCCTTGAGCACGACGACAAAAACTCCTTGAGCAGAACTGTAACGATCTTTGAGCAGGTTGGCCCGTTCGTTGAGCACGAAGACAACGATAGTTGGGGACAACGGTCAATATTTTTGAGCAAGAAAAGAAAGAACCTTGTGCACGACGGTAACAGTCCTTGAGCACGACGGTGGGGACCCTTGAGAACAATGGTAACAATAATTGAGTACGACGACGTTACGACCCTTGGGTTGAATGGCATGACTTTTGACCTATCTTTTAAGGGTTGGGTAAAAAGTCACATAAATATGCCCAAAGGTCGTATCGTCCTGCTCAAGAGGTTGATAATAAACGTCTTCTCTGACGTGTTTCCTGTCTGTTTACACCCACCAGTACTTTCCATAGTGTCTCCTTTTCATGGCTAAAGGTACATCATGTTTACTTGTAACTCTCTTGACAAGGAAATTTTGAAGATTCGTTTTGTTTACAATGATTTTTTCACATCAATTGGAAACACTGGTTAATTGTATACAGGAATATCTATACATCACCATGAATTGAATCTATCTTTTCTCTCAAACACAGTATCCTCTCCTTCCGCCCACACTCAATGCACTAAAATTTTGTCTTTGCTCCATCTTCCACTTTAGCTCCCATAGTTATATTTGCTGTCATGTCTATTCAATATGTCTCTAAAGCATTCCACTTCCTCCAAGTTCTCCATATTCATATTCAACTCATATCAATCTGTATTGCTTCCTTGCTAAAGCTAATACCTTACTTTCAGTCACATTATCTCTGAAATTCCTTCATTCATGCACTCTTCCAAACTTGGACACAAACTTCTGGTGTTCTCTCGAGTCTGCCACCAGCGCCGTGGTATCTACAAACAGCAGCTGACTCACATGCCAGACCCCTGTTCTTAGCATTTACCTCCTTCATCACCGATTCCATAGATAGATTTAACACTTATGATGACATCACATATCCTTGAGGCAGATTACTTTCTTCTCTTCCTCCTCACACACTATCCTTGCTCTTTCCTCCCACACTATATATGTGAGACAATTTCCACAAGGTATCCTATCAACCCTATCATGCGCTCTCTCCGGATCCATAAGTGCCACTTATAGATCCCTCTCTTTCTCCAAGTCTTTCTCAAATAAATTCTTATACATCTTATACATTTACAGATTACACAGACAAACGCATAGTCCATGGAGGAGCAGGACATGAATTTTTTGAAAACTATGAGGTGATTATTGGCTGTGTACGAGTGCCAATAAGAGGAGAGAGTGTCACAGATAGAAAAGAGAGGTGTTGTTCATTAAGAAATATCACATATTCTAACAACACAGAGATGTACATTGGAAAACATACAGAAGGCACAAAAACTAAGCAAAATGATAGGTATTAAAGAGGAAGGAAGAAGTATAGATGAATATAAAACGAAGAGGAGAGAAACTGAAAAAATATGGTGCAAGAGGAAAGATAATGAGAAATCGTAGCAGAATTTTTTTTTACAAGTTATTCCTTAAGAAAAAATAATCAGACCGAGGGAATCAAAAGATCGAAGTACAGAAGATCAATTACTATACGAGGATGTTAACGCAGAGCTTCAAAGTGTATTATTCACGGAGCTCATGCATCCCCGCTTACGTTTAAGTTGGAACGCAGAGATCACGGAAAAATCGAACGCTGCCAAACAAACAGTACTAGGTTAGTGAATGATCTGAGCCATATAAAGTCATATGGACCAGACGAAATATTTCCATTTACTTACTGAGTGTGAGACACATAGTAAAGATCACTTGAGCTCCTGTTATGGAAACCACTGGAAGTAGAACCAGTGTTTAAAGAATGTAAAAGAGCAAATGTTTCTATCTTTAAGAGTAGCCAGAGAAAGTACACCGAACTACGGGCCAGTATCTCATAAGAAGAAAGTTTGTGAAGCGCAGGAAAACATAATCAGAAAGCAGATGGATGACTCTTTGTGAAATAGAAAGTACCTAAATGGGAAGCCGCGTGGGTTCAGAGGTGAGAGATCATGTGTATCAAGTCTGTAAGACTTCAATGATCAAGTAAATAATGGTCTATCCATAAAGGAGGAAATGGGTGGACCGTGTGTTCTTGGACTGCAGTAAGGTATTTGACACCAACCTACTTAGGAAATCGATACGAAAAGAGAAGCATGAGGGAAAGATTCCTACAGTGGAGTGAAAATCACAGGAGTGGACTGGAACAAAGGGTACAAGTCATGTGCCATTTCAGATCGAATGGAATTAACTGAAGTGTACCCAAGGATCGATCCTGGACTACTTTTATTTCTAATCTTTTTGAAGGACTTAACAAAAAGACTCGAAACATACATGGCTATTTTTGCAGATGATGCAATACTCATGAGGGCAGTAAAGAGCGATCAGAGTTTCATGCAGAGAGACGTACATGAGCTACATCATTAGTTGGAGTCATGGCTGACGAAGTTCAGCTCCGCATGATGTAGCGTGAGAAAGCTAGGTTATCGTGAAAGATAGGCCACTTCTGCCCACAATCTATCAAGAAAGAAGTTACTTCAATCTGCATGAGAAAGGGACTTGGAGGTTAACGAGACAATCAGAAATGCTAATTGCTGATAAAGCAGAGTATCTGATTGTTAAAATCAGATGGTAATTGCGCTGATAAAAGCAGAAGAAAAACATTTACAACGTGTAAGACTCAGATTACACTATCCATAACTAGTCTAGCCGCCATACCTGGTGATACAGTTCTGACAGGAGAGGTCAAGCAACAAAATGCACCTGAGATACCAGAGATGGGTTGCAATTTGAAGTCTCAACTATAGATTTACCTACACTAGGAAAGAAAGAGAGGAGAGAATTGGGTACATGTCACGTCACATGTTTGTATCAATCTAACTCTGCAGTAGTTCGAAATGAGCGCAAGAAGACTAACGAGATAACGTGTCAAGAAATAATGTAAGAAAGAAATTACAAAAAGATTCGAAGAATTATTACAACAGTAGTGGAGTGGTGAGTGAAGGGAATCAGCTAAGGATGAAGAGATCTCGAGAAACAGAAAACGGTACGGAAAACATGCGTAATATCCAAACCTGTGAATTGTTAATATCTGGAAAAATCAGATGGTATGATTCCGCGACATCGCTCCCAGAAGATTAAAAGATGTAAGTTGATAAAATGTATTTTCGATCGACAAGATCTATTAAATCTTTTCAAGAATGGAAAGTGCCATATGACCGGAAATTTGAGAATTTACACCAATTTCACTGGCCAACGACAAATTTTCATCACACGTGGCTTGTGGTGAACTTGATATAGTTTTGGACGCTGATTTCGAAAGTGCAATCTGTTTCCTTGTATCGAGCCTACTTTCCAGGATGTGATGACAGCTATATTGTTGCGCCTGGCCCTAATGACCTTCATTGCCAAGGCAATTACCAGAGCGGAGGTGCCATCAGTGTACCATCACAAACGAGATCAAGAAAATATACCATTTGTACTTTTGGTGGACAGAAAATGGGCACCGCATGTCATGTGTACAGCTTGTTCAAAATGGAGTAAGAGACTGGCTAAACAAGAGAAAAAAGCAATGTCTTTGGCATTCCCATGTTATGGAGGAATCAGACGGCTCATGTCACAGACTGTTATTTTTGCATGGTCAATGTCATTGGGTTTTCTGCTAAGAACAAGCATAAAATTGTCTACCCCGGCCTGGACTTCGTCGTACTGTAATGACAACCTTCCCATTCCACTATCACTGGAGGACGGCACAGGAAGTTGTGACGATGAAGAGTAAGGTGAGGAAGCTGCTGCTGTATTGGAAGAAACGGGAACGGATGCAGAGTTTAAACTTGATGACGAATCAAAGAAATTTTCTCAAGGACAGTTAAATGATTTGGCCCGAGGTTTGGCACTGCTGAAAGATATATCTGAACTTTTGGCATCTCATCTAAAAGAAAAAAATGTCTGCTCAAGAAGAAAGCTCGCATAACTTATTTCAGGAAAAGGAGTCAGACTCTTCACAATTTTCTATGGATGGGCCGCTCTGTTTTGCAACAACACTAATGTGTTATTCTACTGCTTATCCCAAGAGCATAATCCCTTCCAATGGCGCTTGTACATCGACTTGTCTAAGAGAAGTCTGAAAGCGGTGCTGCTCCACAATAGGAGCAAGAAACCCTCCGTTCCTGTTTGACATTCAGTGCATATGAAAGAGTGTTATGAGAACATGCAGGCACTCTTAGATGCCATAGAATACAAAAATTACTTCTGGAAAATATGTGGGGACTTGAAAGTGATAGACATGCTGATGGGAATGCAGTCAGGATTCACGAAAAAATGCTTTTTTATGCCTCTGGGATAGTCGAGCAACTTCGAGACATTGTATGGAGTCGGACTGGATTCAACGAGGATCGTATGAGCCAGGAATTTCGAGTGTTCAGAAGCCTCTGTTTGATCCTAAAAAAATGTTCTTCTTTCCCCTTTCCACATAAAGCTTGGTCAAAGGAAGCAATTTGTGAAAACACTAGCCAAGAGAAACTCGAAAGGATTCGAGTATGTAGTGGAAAAATTTCCGATCACTGAGACCAAGTTGAAAGAAGGCATTTTTGTCAGTTCGTAGATATAGGAACTCCTGAAAGACCACAGTTTCAACATACATCTTGACTTGAAGCTGGAGGCCTGGAACTCTTTAGGTTGGCTACGTGAAAATTTCTTGGGAAACATCAGATCTTCGGATTTTGAAGGCGGCGTGAAAAGACTTCTGAAATCCTATGCTGCTATGGGATGTAGGATGTCGCTCAAGGTGCTTTTCCTCCACTCATATCCGAACGTTTTTGCAGAGAATCTTGGAGCAGCGTCTGACGAACAAGGAGAGTGCTTTCAACAGGACATCAGCGCGATGGAGCACCGGTACCAGGGTTTCTGGAATGAAGGAACTCTTGCAGATTACTGCAGAATGTTTTACAGAGACGAGCCTGAGTCACAGGCATCATTGGAGGTCCAAAGCTCAGCGCTTTTAGCTTGTGAAGATCGTCATAGAAGGTTAAAAGCTCAGTGTATTTAGCTTATCCTTCTAGATAGTATCTTCTTTTATACCTTCTACCTTGGAATAGTGAATTTCTACAATTGAAAGTTTGCATCGTGTAGCTGCAGTTGAACTAAAAAGTATGTATCCGCTTAAAGAAAATGAAATGTTGCACAGAAACGGACTAAAATGTCGTAATCTGCATCGGGAATAGGTCTACAAAAGTTACAATGCATCATTTGATCAGAAAAAAGTTTTGAATTTTGATGAGCAATAAATTTTCAAAGAGAAGGAGAAGGAAGGTAAACGTACCTCGAACAACTCTTGTTAATTCTTTTGCAATATGACAAATCAAAAGCTGATTACCCAGTATAGTTTTCACAAAAAAAGATCATGCTTTGCGAAATTGATAGAATCCTGCGTCGATCAAGATAACTGGAATTCCAAAATCTCTCATGTGCTTACATATATACAAAGAACTTTCGGCAAAGGACCATGTGAAAATAATTGTTAGGGAAAATTATACAGCCCAAGTCACTGGAAATCGTATCAGCAGGTGGATAACGATTGGTTCACTGACGGGAAACACACGAGTGGAATGAATGGGGAAATATCCAGCTGACTTAGTGAAATAGGTGACGCATCACAAGGCGCAGTGATAGGTTCCATGTTTTTAATCGTTTACGTCAGTCATGAATTTCTCGAACACACGAAATTGGGAGATAAAGTCCAGTCGATGAAAGGCAGCCTAAAGGTCCAAAGTGATTTAAACAAATTTATGAGTGGTCACAGACATAGCAAATAAGCTTTAGTGTTGACAAATGCAAGGCAATGCGTTTCGATGGGAAAAGTATTGGTTACAAATATAAAGTACCTGGTAAGCTATTGTTTAAAGGCAAAATAAGTTCCCTTGCAGTTATATTCAGTAAATGCATGAAATATGGAGAGTAATACTTATCTGTATAAAAAGAAAGCAAAATGATAGGTTTCAAAGTTAGATATATTAACTGTAATTCGAAATACATAATACTGACTCCAAACAAAGACCTTGTAAAACATCATCTGGTATATGTGATTCGATCTAGTCACCAAACTTTGTTAAGGACGATGAAGAACATAGAACAGAGCAACAAGACTAATTCCACTCAAAATCAACCTTATGATGAAGAATTCATACATCAGAATTTTTTTCCACTATAAAATAGACTCCGAGGAAATATATATAACAGAAGTTTTACACAACGTAACTGCACGAAAATTTCTTCATAGTAGCTACGTAGGGATCCAATTACCACAGATAGCGTTAAGATACTCAAAATAGGGATATAAAATAGTAGCTTGGGATAAAGATTTCTCAGTTATAGAGTGCAAGAATCTTGGAATAAAGTAATTGCGGATGTTGATAATGCTAAAACTGTTTATATCTTCAACTTAATGCTAGACAAGTGCTTTAGAGGTGCAATTAGCAGTATAAGACTCTTTAAGATGAAAGATATCAGATAATCAGAAATTGGTTACGCTATTATTCCAATCTTCACTTTCCTATAGAATTTCGACGTCAGTATATTCTCTCTACTACACGATAAGTCTTCTTAGTTTTTTGTTTTTTTCTTTTTCCGGATGTCAAGTGGGAGGAAGTGGTGGGTGGGGCGGTGACTTCTCCTTTACCGGCATCTCTCTATTCCAGATAAGATTAGTCAAGTCGCTGCTGTTAGTGTTCTTTAGCAGTCAACTTTGTCATGGAACTTCGGGTCACATATTATCTGTCATTCCCACGTACTCCATGTGCGCCTTGACTCACTTCTTTCACCCCTCCTTCCCTTCGTTCCCTCCTCCTGCACTCCTTACTTTCCCTGCCTCCTTTTGAACTCATTTCCACCACTCATTTCTTGCACTCCTCCAACTGCCCATACATTAAGCCCCTCCCTCCTCACTTTCTCTTCCATACCCCCCTGCCTTTTTCCTCCTGTTCTGCTGTTTCACTTTCACTTCATCCTCTGGGTCACCACAGACGTTACTGTACTCGTCCTATAGATAAAATCATCTATTTGGAGTTTAGTGTCATCAGAAAATTGAGGACAGAGAGAAACCCGCGCCCTCGGACTTCTAGAGTCTTTCCTAGGACACTGGCACACCAGGTTATTTATTGTATCTAAACCAAAACCATCGCCAAAGAATTGTCGTGCGATAGGAAGAAAAGAAGCGAGAAGTACATGAAGTAGAATTTGATCGCATACCTAACGTTCTTATGGTATAAACATCAACCCAGATGCAAGTTTAAAATCCTTCACTGAACATTCTTTTTCTCCTATATTTTGTCTGATGCCTATACATGCACTGATGACCTCTATATGCATGTAGACGTAAAAAATTCATCACTTTAATTCATGCTTTACAATCAAATCTCAACCGTTAACATGCATATCATTATAGAAGATAGAGAAAGAAAAAACTGTAAATACCAGACTCACTGCTTGTCTCGAGGCGACCTCGTTACTCAACCAGATAGAGTTCAGGTACTGCGTCCATGAGATGTGAATGTCACTGACAGTGGCAGGTTACGGTCAAACCTCTTTTTTCTTTCTAGTTCAGATACGACGAAGAATGATTAAAAGGTTATGACACAGCAGTTCTAGTTACCCACACCTAAAACATTCTTGGGAATTTTTATGGGTTAATGGACACAACCAAGGTGACCCCGATCGCGTGAATGTGTCTGTGAATATAAGGCAGTGTATTATGAGAGTACACGAGAGTATGCGATAACTACATTTTATACGTATGTGTGTTGTGGGATGGAATGTCCATCAGCAGCTGAGGGTCAGTGGCCCAGAATCAATACACACACGTTAGAGTCTAAGAATGAAAAAAAAATTGCCTTATGTACTGATTATGTACGTATTCGTGCATATTCTTATATGTAGGCGTGTATCTTAGTATCATGTATTATGTATGCATGCACAGTATTCATATATGTAAATCTTGAGACTTAACGGCTCTCGATAGGAATATGTCATTAAAACCAGAATCAGTGACATACCTTAAACATACATAGTACAAAGATTTCCAATGAACAAAATTACCTATTTGCAATGATTATTCTGTTCAGTGAAAACTGTCAACGCTAGTTTGTGCATTTGTATCCAGAATACTGCTTAGTTCGGTGCTACACCACGCAGTTTCAGAAATACTGATATTTTTTTTTTTTTTTTTTTTTTATACTTTGTCGCTGTCTCCCGCGTTTGCGAGGTAGCGCAAGGAAACAGACGAAAGAAATGGCCCAACCCCCCCCCCCCATACACATGTACATACGTCCACACACGCAAATATACATACCTACACAGCTTTCCATGGTTTACCCCAGACGCTTCACATGCCTTGATTCAATCCACTGACAGCACGTCAACCCCTGTATACCACATCGCTCCAATTCACTCTATTCCTTGCCCTCCTTTCACCCTCCTGCATGTTCAGGCCCCGATCACACAAAATCTTTTTCACTCCATCTTTCCACCTCCAATTTGGTCTCCCTCTTCTCCTCGTTCCCTCCACCTCCGACACATATATCCTCTTGGTCAATCTTTCCTCACTCATTCTCTCCATGTGCCCAAACCATTTCAAAACACCCTCTTCTGCTCTCTCAACCACGCTCTTTTTATTTCCACACATCTCTCTTACCCTTACGTTACTCACTCGATCAAACCACCTCACACCACACATTGTCCTCAAACATCTCATTTCCAGCACATCCATCCTCCTGCGCACATCTCTATCCATAGCCCACGCCTCGCAACTATACAACATTGTTGGAACCACTATTCCTTCAAACATACCCATTTTTGCTTTCCGAGATAATGTTCTCGACTTCCACACATTTTTCAAGGCTCCCAAAATTTTCGCCCCCTCCCCCACCCTATGATCCACTTCCGCTTCCATGGTTCCATCCGCTGACAGATCCACTCCCAGATATCTAAAACACTTCACTTCCTCCAGTTTTTCTCCATTCAAACTCACCTCCCAATTGACTTGACCCTCACCCCTACTGTACCTAATAACCTTGCTCTTATTCACATTTACTCTTAACTTTCTTCTTCCACACACTTTACCAAACTCAGTCACCAGCTTCTGCAGTTTCTCACATGAATCAGCCACCAGCGCTGTATCATCAGCGAACAACAACTGACTCACTTCCCAAGCTCTCTCATCCCCAACAGACTTCATACTTGCCCCTCTTTCCAGGACTCTTGCATTTACCTCCCTAACAACCCCATCCATAAACAAATTAAACAACCATGGAGACATCACACACCCCTGCCGCAAACCTACATTCACTGAGAACCAATCACTTTCCTCTCTTCCTACACTTCTCTATCCTATACTGATATATATATATATATATATATATATATATATATATATATATATATATATATATATATATATATATATATATATATATATCGAAAAGGATCACAATTTTCCGCTTGATCAAGATATTCCTATGAGTCCACGGGGAAAATGAAACACGATAAGTTCCCAAATGCACTTTCGTGTAATAATCACATCATCAGGGGAGACACAAGAGAGAAATATAAGTCAGTTGATATACATCGAAAAGACGAAGCTAGGACGCCATTTGGCAAACATGTGATTGTCCAAGACATACAACGAGAGTTCATAAACATATCATTTTACAAATTTTATCAACAATAAAGTTATCTAATTTGTATAGATCATCACTAATACTAAGATTATAATTCTTTGTGTATCTAATGATAGAAGATTCAATGATATTTCTCGTGGTAATAGAATAGAGTAAATAACTGAGATGGCATTACTCCAGTCAATACAATGATCATAGCTTTTAACGTGATTAAACAAGGCATTTGATTCTTGTCCCGTTCTTATACTATTTTTATGTTGCTTAAGTCTAACAGAAAGATCCACACCAGTCTGCCCAACCTAAAATTTATCACAACTTCCACATGGCACTTTATAGATGCATCCAAGAGAATTTTTTGGTGAATTTCTGATTAAGATATTCTTCATAGTATTATTGTTGCTGAAGGCATCATTTACATTAAAGGATTTAAGCAACATAGGAAAAAAGTGAAATTATAATTAAAAGGTAGAACTAAAAGATTCTTGGTGTCAATGGGAGGTTTGGGCTCAACTCTATAAAATGATTTCTATGCTAACTTAAGGGATTTATCAATGAAAGATCTAGGGTACTTTAACTTAGATCCAATAGAATATATCTTCTCAAACTCATCATCAATAAACTCTGGACGGCAAATATGTAATGACCTAAGGAAAATAGATTGAAATGATGATTATTTAACTCTGTCATGTTGAGGTGAGTAATAGTGGATATATGAGCATACATTGGTAGGTTATCTATATATGTTAAACTTAAACTTGTTTCTTTGCCTATGGATCATGCAATCTAAAAATGGTAACATACCATTATTTTCATTTTCTTCAGTAAATTTGATGGAAGGTACTAAATTGTTAAGTAAGGGGAGAATTATTTGTAAATTTTCATTTGTTGGCCAAACACAAAGAACATCATCTACATACCTAAACCAAATTGCAGTAGAAGGTAAGATATCCTTTAGTAATTTTGTTTAAAAAAAATCCATGTAAAGATTACTTAGTACAAGTGAAAGAGGGTTACCCATTGCCATACCAAATTTTTGAGGTTAATAATCTCTATTGAATTGAAATACACATTCGTTATGCACAATTTTATCAGTTCAATGAAAACAGACTTTGAAACAGGTAAATGAATATCATCCAAGACATCAAATGAAATATTCTAAAAGATCATCAACTGGAACTTTTGTGAAAAGTGAGGAAACATCAAAGCTACTAGCTTGAAATCAAAATTCTGTTTATGTGTTTTGATAATTCCATACATATATGACCATGAAGGGGACAAAGATGACAAGCTTTGATAGGTAATAGGTAATAGTTCTCTTATCAAAAGAGAACGCGCACCTTCATAGAACATACAAACCTCCAACAGCCAGGATCGAACCCGGGACCCCTGTGCCACAGGCGGGAATGCTACTGCTAGGCTATGGGCCTGCCTAATAGAAAATAAATATTCGAATACTATGTACTCGAATATGCACTTTATTCGTATTCATATACCTCCGCGTTGTACAGTTAGGTTCGGTCAAATGCTATCTGCTGGCTATGTGCGCCTGTTGGGAAATAACCGGTGTAGACCCCATTGCTCACCAACGTGAGACGAAGGGTATTCGAGTACATAGTATTCGAATAGTTATTTCCTATTAGCCAGGCCCATAGCCTAGCGGTAGCATTCCCGCCTGTGGCACAGGGGTCCCGGGTTCGATCCTGGCTGTGGGAGGTTTGTATGTTCCATGAAGGTGCACGTTCGTATGCACTTTATTCGTATATAAATTTCTTTATATATATATATTTATTTACTTATATATTTATATCTATTTTATATTTTTTGTTTTGCTTTGTCGCTGTCTCCCGCGTTAGCGAGGTAGCGCAAGGAAACAGACGAAAGAATGGCCCAACCCACACACATACACATGTATATACATACACATCCACACACGCAATGTGTATACATACCTATGCATCTCAACGCATACATATTGATACACACACAGACATATACATATATACACATGCACATAATTCATACTGTCTGCCTTTATCTATTTCCATCGCCACCTCGCAACACATGAGAATAATCAGCCCCCTCCCCCCAAATGTGCCCGAGGTAGTGCTAGGAAAAGACAACAAAGGCCACTTTAGTTCACATTCAGTCTCTAGCTGTCATGTAATAATGCACCAAAACCACCGCTCCCTTTCCAAATCCAGGCACCACACAACTTTCCATGGTTTACCCCATACGCTTCACACGCACTGGTTCAATCCATTGACAGCACGTCGACCCCGGTACACCACATCGTTCCAATTCACTTTATTCCTTGCACGCCTTTCACCTTCCTGCATCTTCAGGCCCCGATCACTCAAAATCTTTTTCACTCCATCTTTCCACCTCCAATTTGGACTCCCTCTTCTCCTCCTTCCCTCCACCTCTGACACATATATCCTCTCGGTCAGTCTTTCCTCACTCATTCTCTCCATGTGACCAAACCATTTCAAAACACCCTCTTCTGCTCTCTCAACCACACTCTTTTTATTACCACACATCTCTCTTACCCTTACATTACTTACTCGATCAAACCACCTCTCACCACATATTGTCCTCAAACATCTCATTTCCAGCACATCCATCCTCCTGCGCACAACTCTATCCATAGCCCACGCCTCGCAACCATACAACATTGTTGGAACCACAATTCCTTCAAACATAGCCATTTTTGCTTTCTAAGATAATGTTCTCGCCTTCCACATATTCTTCAACGCTCCCACTCCCCCACCCTATGATTCACTACAGCTTCCATGGTTCCATCCGCTCCCAAATCCACTACCAGATATCTAAAACGCTTCACATCCTCCAGTTTTTCCTCCCAATTGACTTTTCCCTCAACCCTACTGTACCTAATAACCTTGCTCTTATTCAAATTTACTCTCAGCTTTCTTCTTTCACACACTATACCAAACTCAGTCACCAGCTTCTGCAGTTTTCTGACACGAGTCAGCCACCAGCGCTGTATCATCAGCGAACAACAACTGACTCACTTCCCAAGCTCTTTCATCCCCAACAGACTGCATACTTGCCCCTCTTTCCAAAACTCTTGCAGTTACTTCCCTAACAACCCCATCAATAAACAAATCAAACAACCATGGAGGCATCACACACCCCTGCCGCAAACCTACATTCACTGAGAACCAATCACTTTCCTCTCTTCCTACACGTACACATGCCTTACATCCTCGATAGAAACTTTTCACTGCTTCTAACATCTTGCCTCCCACACCATATATTCTTAATACCTTCCACAGAGCATCTCTATCATCTCTATCATATGCCTTCTCTAGATCCATTAATGCTACATACAAATCCATTTGCTTTTCTTAGTATTTCTCACATACATTCTTCAAAGCAAACACTTGATCCACACATCCTCTACCACTTATGAAACCACACTGCTCTTCACCAATCTGATGCTCTGTACATGCCTTCACCCTCTCAATCAATACCCTCCCATATAATTTCCCAGGAATACTCAACAAACTTATACCTCTGTAATTTGAGCACTCACTTTTATCCCCTTTGCCTTTGTACAATGGCACTGTGCAATCATTCCTCCAATCCTCAGGCACCTCACCATGAGTCATACATACATTAAATAACCTTACCAACCAGTCAACAATACAGTCACCATCTTTTTTAACAAATTCCACTGCAATACCATCCAAACCCACCGCCTTGCCGGCTTTCATCTTCCACAAAGCTTTTACTACCTCTTCTCTGTTTACCAAATCATTTTCCCTAACCCTCTCACTTTGCACATCACCTTAATCAAAACACCCTATATCTGCCACTCTATCATCAAACACATCCAACAAACCTTCAAAATACTCACTCAATCTCCTTCTCACATCACCACTACTTGTTATCACCTCCCCATTAACCCCCTTCACTGAAGTTCCCATTTGTTCCCTAGTCTTACGCACTTTATTTACCTCCTTCCAAAACATCTTTTTATTCCCCCTAAAATTTGATGATGCTCTCTCACCCCAACTCCATTTGCCCTCTTTTTCACCTCTTGCACCTTTCTCTTCACCTCCTGCCTCATTCTTTTATACATCTCCCACTCATTTGCATTATTTCCCTGCAAAAATCGTCCAAATGCCTCTCTCTTTTCTTTCACTAATAATCTTACTTTTTCATCCCACCACTCACTACCCTTTCTAACCTACCTACCTCCCACGCTTCTCATGCGACAAGCATCTTTTGCGCAAGCCATCACTGCTTCCCTAAATACATCCCATTCCTCCCACAATCCCCTTACGTCCTTTGTTCTCACCTTTTTCCATTCTGTACTCAGTCTCTCCTGGTACTTCCTCACACAAGTCTCCTTCCCAAGCTCACTTGCTCCCATCACTCTTTTCACCCCAACATTCTCTCTTCTCTTCTTAAAATCTCTACAAATCTTCCACCTTAGCCTCCACAAGGTAATGATCAGACATCCCTCCAGTTGCACCTCTCAGTACATTAACATCCAAAAGTTTCTCTTTCGCGCGCCTATCAATTAACACGTAATCCAATAATCTCTCTTTATAAACCAGGTATTCCCAATCACCAGTCCTGTTTCAGCTCATAAATCTACAAGCTCTTCACCATCTCCATTTACAAGACTGAACACCCCATGTACACCAATTATTCCCTCAACTGCAACATTACTCACCTTTGCATTCAAATCACCCATCACTATAACCCGGTCTCGTGCATCAAAACTACTAACACTCACTCAGCTCCTCCCAAAACACTTGCCTCTCGTGATCTTTCTTCTCATGCCCAGGTGCATATGCACCAATAATCACCCATCTCTCTCCATCAACTTTCAGTTTTACCCATATCAATCTAGAGTTTACTTTCTTACACTTTATCACATACTCCCACCACTCCTGTTTCAGGAGTAGTGCTACTCCTTCCCTTGCACTTGTCCTCTCACTAACCCATGACTTTACTCCCAAGACATTCCCAAATCACTTTCCCCTTTACCCTTGAGCTTCGTTACACTAAGAGCCAAAACATCCAGGTTCCTTTCCTCAAACATACTAACTATCTCTCCTTTTTTCTCATCTTGGTTACATCCACACACATTTAGACACCCCAATTTGAGCCTTCGAGGAGGATGAGCACTCCCCTCGTGACTCCTTTTTCTGTTTCCCCCTTTAGAAAGTTAAAATACAAGGAGGGGAGGGTTTCCAGCAACCCGCTCCCTTCCCCTAATATTCTATATCTTATTATTCATTATACTTTGTCGCTGTCTCCCGCGTTAGCGAGGTAGCACAAAGACACAGACGAGAGAATGGCCCAGCCCACCCACATACACATTAATATACATACATATCCACACATGCACATATTCATAGCTATACGTTTCAACGAACGATATATATATATATATATATATATATATATATATATATATATATATATATATATATATATATATATATATATATATGGAGGAAGTGAAGTGTTATCTGGGAGTGGATCTGGCAGCGGATGGAACCATGGAAGCGGAAGTGGATCATAGGGTGGGGGAGGGGGCGAAAATTCTGGGAGCCTTGAAGAATGTGTGGAAGTCGAGAACATTATCTCGGAAAGCAAAAATGGGTATGTTTGAAGGAATAGTGGTTCCAACAATGTTGTATGGTTGCGAGACGTGGGCTATGGATAGAGTTGTGCGCAGGAGGATGGATGTGCTGGAAATGAGATGTTTGAGGACAATATGTGGTGTGAGGTGGTTTGATCGAGTAAGTAACGTAAGGGTAAGAGAGATGTGTGGAAATAAAAAGAGCGTGGTTGAGAGAGCAGAAGAGGGTGTTTTGAAATGGTTCGGGCACATGGAGAGAATGAGTGAGGAAAGATTGACCAAGAGAATATATGTGTCGGAGGTGGAGGGAACGAGGAGAAGAGGGAGACCAAATTGGAGGTAGAAAGATGGAGTGAAAAAGATTTTGTGTGATCGGGGCCTGAACATGCAGGAGGGTGAAAGGAGGGCAAGGAATAGAGTGAATTGGAGCGATGTGGTATACCGGGGTTGACGTGCTGTCAGTGGATTGAATCGAGGCATGTGAAGCGTCTGGGGTAAACCATGGAAAGCTGTGTAGGTATGTATATTTGCGTGTGTGGACGTATGTATATACATGTGTATGGGGGTGGGTTGGGCCATTTCTTTCGTCTGTTTCCTTGCGCTACCTCGCAAACGCGGGAGACGGCGACAAAGCAAAATAAAAAAAAATAAAAAAATTTATATATATATATATATATATATATATATATATATATATATATATATATATATATATATATATATATATATATATACATACACAGACATATACATATATGCACATGTACATAATTCATACTTGCTCCCTTCAGTCATTCGCGTCGCCACTCTGCCACACATGAAATGACAACCCCCTCCCCCCGCATGTATAATGCACCGAAGCCACAGCTCCCTTTACACATCCAGGCCCCACAGAACTTCCCATTATTTACCCCAGACACTACGATTGCCCTGGTTCAATCCATTGACAGCACGTCGACCCAAGTATACTATATTGTTCCAATTCACTCTATTCCTTGCACGCCTCTCACCCGCCTGCATTTTCAGGCCCCGATCGCTCAAAATCTTTCTCACTCCATCTTTCCACCTCCAATTTGGTCTCCCACTTCTCCTCGTTCCCTCCACCTCTGACATATATATCCTCTTTCTCAATCTTTCCTCACTCATTCTCTCCATATGACCAAACCATTTCAAAACACCCTCTTCTGCTCTCTCAACCACGCTCTTTTTATTACCACACATCTCCCTTACCCTATCTTTACTTACTCGATCAAACCACCTCACACCACATATTGTCCTCAAACATCTCCTTTCTAACACATCCACCCTCCTCCGCAGAACTCTATCTATAGCCCATGCCTCGCAGCCATTCAGGTGAGAAACTGCAGAAGCTGGTGACTGAGTTTAGTGAAGTTTGTGAAAGAAGAAAGCTGAGAGTAAATGTGAATAAGAGCAAGGTTATTAGGTACAGTAGGGTTGAGAGACAAGTCAATTGGCAGGCAAGTTTGAATGGAGAAAAACTGAAGGGAGTGAAGTGTTTTAGATATCTGGGAGTGGATTTGGCAGCGGATGGAACCATGGAAGCGGAAGTGAATCATAGGGTGGGGGAGGGGGGCGAAAGTTCTGGGAGCCTTGAAGAATGTGTGGAAATCGACATCGTTATCTTGGAAAGCAAAAATGAGTATTTTTGAAGGAAAAGTGATTCCTACAATGATATATGGTTGCGAGGCGTGGGCTATAGAGTTGTGCAGAGGAGGATAGATGTGCTGGAAATAAGATGTTTGAGGACTATATGTGGTGTGAGGTGGTTTGATCGAGTAAGTAATAATAGGGAAAGAGAGATGTGTGGTAATAAAAAGAGTGTGGTTGAGAGAGCAGAAGAGGGTGTTTTGAAATGGTTTGGTCACGTGGAGAGAATGAGTGAGGAAAGATTGACAAAGAGGATATATGTGTCAGAGGTAGAGGGAACGAGGAGAAGTGGGAGACCAAATTGGAGGTGGAAAGATAGAGTGAAAAAAGATTCTGAGCGATCGGGGCCTGAACATGCAGAAGGGTGCAAGGCGTGCAAGGAATAGAGTGAATTGGAACAATGTGGTATACCGTGGCCGACGTGCTGTCAATGGATTAAACCAGGGCGTGTGAAGCGCCTGGGGTAAACCATGGAAAGTTCTCTGATGCCTGGATGTGGAAAAGGATCTGTGGTTTTGGTGCATTATGCATAACAGCTAGAGACTGAGTGTGAACGAATGTGGCCTTTGTTGTCTTTCCTTAGCGCTACCTCGCGAATATGCGAGGGGAGGGGGTTGTTATTTCATGTGTGACGGGATGGCAACGGGAATGAATAAGGGGAGACAGTATGAATTATGTACATGTGTGTATATGAATATGTCTATGTATATATATATGTATACGTTGAGATGTATAGGTAGGTATATGTGCGTGTGTGGACGTGTATGTATATACATGTGTATGTGGGTGGGCTCGACCATTCTTTCGTCTGTTTCCTTGCGCTACCTCGCTAACGCGGGAGACAACGACAAAGCATAATAATATATATATATATATATATATATATATATATATATATATATATATATATATATATATATATTTTTTTTTTGTTTTTTTTTTTATACTTTGTCGCTGTCTCCCGCGTTTGCGAGGTAGCGCAAGGAAACAGACGAAAGAAATGGCCCAACCCCCCCCTCATACACATGTATATACATACGTCCACACACGCAAATATACATACCTACACAGCTTTCCATGGTTTACCCCAGACGCTTCACATGCCTTGATTCAATCCACTGACAGCACGTCAACCCCGATATACCACATCGCTCCAATTCACTCTATTCCTTGCCCTCCTTTCACCCTCCTGCATGTTCAGGCCCCGATCACACAAAATCTTTTTCACTCCATCTTTCCACCTCCAATTTGGTCTCCCTCTTCTCCTCGTTCCCTCCACCTCCGACACATATATCCTCTTGGTCAATCTTTCCTCACTCATTCTCTCCATGTGCCCAAACCACTTCAAAACACCCTCTTCTGCTCTCTCAACCACGCTCTTTTTATTTCCACACATCTCTCTTACCCTTACGTTACTCACTCGATCAAACCACCTCACACCACACATTGTCCTCAAACATCTCATTTCCAGCACATCCATCCTCCTGCGCACAACTCTATCCATAGCCCACGCCTCGCAACCATACAACATTGTTGGAACCACTATTCCTTCAAACATACCCATTTTTGCTTTCCGAGATAATGTTCTCGACTTCCACACATTCTTCAAGGCCCCCAGAATTTTCGCCCCCTCCCCCACCCTATGATCCACTTCCGCTTCCATGGTTCCATCCGCTGCCAGATCCACTCCCAGATATCTAAAACACTTCACTTCCTCCAGTTTTTCTCCATTCAAACTCACCTCCCAATTGACTTGACCCTCAACCCTACTGTACCTAATAACCTTGCTCTTATTCACATTTACTCTTAACTTTCTTCTTCCACACACTTTACCAAACTCAGTCACCAGCTTCTGCAGTTTCTCACATGAATCAGCCACCAGCGCTGTATCATCAGCGAACAACAACTGACTCACTTCCCAAGCTCTCTCATCCCCAACAGACTTCATACTTGCCCCTCTTTCCAAAACTCTTGCATTTACCTCCTTAACAACCCCATCCATAAACAAATTAAACAACCATGGAGACATCACACACCCCTGCCGCAAACCTACATTCACTGAGAACCAATCACTTTCCTCTCTTCCTACACGTACACATGCCTTACATCCTCGATAAAAACTTTTCACTGCTTCTAACAACTTTCCTCCCACACCATATATTCTTAATACCTTCCACAGAGCATCTCTAGCAACTCTATCATATGCCTTCTCCAGATCCATAAATGCTACATACAAATCCATTTGCTTTTCTAAGTATTTCTCACATACATTCTTCAAAGCAAACACCTGATCCACACATCCTCTACCACTTCTGAAACCACACTGCTCTTCGTCAATCTGATGCTCTGTACATGCCTTCACCCTCTCAATCAATACCTTCCCATATAATTTACCAGGAATACTCAACAAACTTATACCTCTGTAATTTGAGCACTCACTCTTATATATATATATATATATATATATATATATATATATATATATATATATATATATATATATATATATATATATATATATATATATATATATATATATATATATATATATATATATATATTATCCCTGGGGATAGGGGATTAAGAATACTTCCCACGTGTTCCCTGCGTGTCGTAGAAGGCGACTAAAAGGGGAGGGAGCGGGGGGCTGGAAATCCTCCCCTCTCGTTTTTTTTTTTCTTTTTTTTTAATTTTCCAAAAGAAGGAACAGAGGGGGCCAAGTGAGGATATTCTAAAAAAGGCCCAGTCCTCTGTTCTTAACGCTACCTCGCTAACGCGGGAAATGGCAAATAGTTTAAAAGAAAAAAGAAAAGAATATATATATATATATATATATATATATATATATATATATATATATATATATATATATATATATATATATATATATATATGTATATATATATATATATATATATATGTTCATATTTATTTTATCTCTTATATTTTGTCGCTCTCTCCCGCGTCAACGAGGTAGCGCAAGGAGACACACGAAAGAATGGCCCAACCCACACTCATACACATATATATACATACACATCCACATACGCACTTATACATTCCTATACATCATAACGTATACATATATATACATACACAAACATATACATATATACACTTGTACATAATTCATACTTGCTGCCCTTATTAATTTCGTCGCCACCCCGCTACACATGAAATGACAACCCCCTTCCCCCGCACGCGCGCAACGTAGCGCTAGGAAAAGACAACAGAGGCCACATTTTGTTCACACTCAGTCTCTAGCTGTCATTAATAAGGCACTGAAACCACAGCTCCCTTTCCACATCCAGGCCCCACAAAACTTTCCATGATTTACACCAGACGCTTCGCATGCCATGGTTCATTCCATTGACAGCACTGCGATCCCTGTATCCCATATCGTTCCAATTCACTCTATTCCTTGCACACTTTTAACCCTCCTGCATGTTCAGGCTCCAATCACTCAAAGTCTTTTTCACTCCATCCTTTCACCTCCAATCTGGTCTCCCACTTCTCCGCGTTCCCTCCACCTCTGACACATATATCCTCTTGGTCAATCTTTCCTCACTCATTCTCTCCATGCGACCAAGCATTTGAAAACACCCTCTTCTGCTCTCTCAACCACACTCTTTTTATTACCACAGACCTCTCTTACCCTTTCATTACTTACTTGATCAAACACCTCACACCATATATTGTCCTCAAGCATCTCATTTTCAACACATCCACCCTCCTCCGCACAACCCTATCTATAGCCCTCGCTTCGTAACCACATAACATTATTGGAACTACTATTCCTTCAAACATACCCATTTTTGATTTCCGAGATAATGTTGTCGCTTCCACACATTTTTCAAGGCTCCCAGAACTTTCGCCCCCTCCCCCACCCTGTGTCTCACCTCCGCTTCCATGGTTCCATCCGCTTCTATATCCACTGGCAGATATCTAAAACACTTCAGTTTCCCCAGTTTTTCTTCATTCAAGCTTACCTCCCAATTGACTTGTCCCTCAACCCTATTGTACCTAATAACCTTGCACTTATTCACATTTACTCTCAGCTTTTCTCTTTCACACACTTTATCAAACTCAGTCACCAGCTTCTGCAGTTTCTCACCCGAATCAGCCACCAGCGCTGTATCATCAGTGATCAACAAGTGACTCACTTCCCAAGCCCTTTCATCCACAACAGATTGCATACTTGCCCCTCTTTCCAAAACTCTTGCATCCACCTCCCTAACAACCCCATCCATAAACAAATTAAACAACCATGGAGGAATCATGCCCCCTCCCACAAACTGACACCACTGAAAACCAATCACTTTCCTCTCTTCCTATTCGTATACATGGCTTACATCATCGATAAAAACTTTTCACTACTTCTAGCAACTTCCCTTCCACACCATATATTCTTAATACCTTCCACAGAGCATCTCTATCAACTCTGTCATATGCCTTCTCTAGATCATATAGATGTTACATACAAATCCATTTGTTTTTCTAAGTATTTCTCACATACATTCTTCAAAGCAAACAACTGATCCACACATCCTCTACCCCTTCTGAAACCACACTGCTTTTCCCCAGTCTGATGCTCTGTCATGCCTCCCATATAACTTCTTAGGAATACGCAACAAACTTATATCTATGAAATTTGAACACTCACCTTTATCCCCTCTGCCTTTGTACGATAGCACTATGCATGCATTCCGACAATCCTCAGGCACTTCACCATGAGCCATACATACATTAAATAACCTTACCAGCCAATTAACAACACAGTCACCCCCTTTTTTAATTAATTCCACTGCAATATCATCCAAACCCGCCGCCTTACCGGCTTTCATCTTCCGCAAAGCTTTCACTACCTATTCTCTGTTTACCAAATCATTCTCCCTAACCCTCTCACTTTGCACACCACCTCGACCAAAATACCCTATATCTGCTACTCTAATCATCTAACACATTCAATAAGCCTTCAAAATACTCACTCCATCTCCTTCTCACATCACCACTACTTGTTATCACCTCCCCATTAGCCCCCTTTACCGATGTTCCTATTTGTTCTCGTGTTTTATGCACTTTATTTACCTCCTTCTAAAACATCTTTTTATTCTCCCTAAAATTTAATGATACTCTCGCACCCCAACTCTCATTTCCCCTCTTTTTCACCTCTTGCACCTTTCTCTCGCCCTCCTTCCTCTTCCTTTTATACATTTCCCAGTCATTTGCACTATTTTCCCGTAAAAATCATCCAAATGCCTCTCTCATCTCTTTCACTTATAATCTTACTTCTTCATCCCACCACCCACTACCCTTTCTAATCTGCCCACCTCCTACGCTTCGTATGCCACAAGCATCTTTTGCGTAAGCCATTACTGCTTCCTTGAATACAACCCATTCCTCCCCCACTCCCCTTAAGTCCTTTACTCTCACCTTTTTCCATTCTGCACTCAGTCTCTCCTGGTACTTCCTCACACAGGTCTCCTTCCCAAGCTCACTCACTCTCACCACTCTCTTCACCCCAACATTCTCTCTTCTTTTCTGAAAACCTCTACAAATCTTCACCTTCGTCTCCACAAGATAATGATCAGACATCCCTCCAGTTGCACCTCTCAGCACATTAACATCCAAAAGTCTCTCTTTCACGCGCCTATCAATTAACACGTGTATATATATATATATATATATATATATATATATATATATATATATATATATATATATATATATATATATATATATATATATATTATTTTATGTCAAAGACTCCAGTCATGCCAAAACGCCTAAGGGCAGACTTTATATAAAGCATTAAGAAAGAGCAGACACAGTACTGCCTCTGTCACTGCCCTCTGGAGTAAAATGAAAAATGTGAACGAGAAAGGAAGACAATTTCTAATCGTCAGTTCACACTCTATAGTCTCCCCTTTCACACATCCTTCCACCTTGAATCACACTGAATATGTCGCAATTCACAATGAAAACATTGTTGAAGATATAAAGAGAGGAAGCGAAAAAGAAAAGGGCAGACTCTCCTAGCAACTTGGCGTTAACGATAAATAGAGTTAAGCACCCAGGATATTAGTAGGCTCTGTGCACCGCTTCAACGACCCTATGTCAAAAGGGTAGCACTTCCCAGTCTACAGCTTACTGATACAGAATGTATATGATGGTTCCTGGAATCATTTTAACATTCTGAGGTCACGACAGTTGTATCTTCCCGCACGTCTGGCGCCTGCAACCTAAAACTGCCTTGTATTGCCCGCTCTGGCCAGGACCACCTGTGGGCGAGATCCGGCTAGCACCAGGAAGTTTCACTTTCCGCATTCCCTTCCCATATGGCCGTTGAAGTGGGCCGAGAAGGTCAGAGGGCCTAAGCAACTTCAGATGAGCTACCTAATCCTTGCTCCAAACTCTGATACGGTGAAGTAGCTGGATGAGACATTGAAGACGACCACGAGAGAACAGCATGACTGGAACTCTGACACCGACTGTATACACATTAGTGGAGTAAAGGTATTACCAGACTCTGAACTGGATTAACGAATCCTGACTCATGGATGGTTCATGCTGAGAGGCTAAAGGGCGGGAGTCAAATTCACAGAAAATCTCAAATCGGTTATTGGGAAAAAATATATCTTCATAGCCTTTTTTTCAGAGGAAATTGAAATAGCGTTGATGTTTTCAATCTAAAAGTGTTATGGACTACGGTAACGGCTATGAATTCGGGAGCCATCTTGTCAACAGTATGTTTTTAAGATGTATAGGACTGATAGTTCCTATGTAGAATTTCACATACGTTTCCTGCGTAATAGCTGACAAAGTTTGACTTTTGGACTGTCAATAAAGAACAGTTCGGCACAGAAGGGCACGAGTTCATTAAGGGGAAACGCGGATTTAATATGGTAAGCAAAGTTCACAGACTTATAGCAAGCTGCTTATTATTGGCATGTGGGATTTTTCGTGATGCGACCGTAAGACCACTCAGATTCATGACGTCATCTTTTATCTTCATAGCTAATGGCCGCCATCTTGGATTCAAAATTCGAAGCCATTCCCTTCAACTTAAACTTTTTAGTCAAGAACTAACGTGTATGCAGCAGACATCTTTTACATCAAGATGGCTGACATTTCAAAGGCATTTTCAAGGAATTTCGAGTCTTGCGCTGCCTAGACTTTTGTTATAGATGTTGATACCCAAAATATCGATATGAAGGATCTATTGGGTCCCTAATAAATACCGTGTACATAGTGCCATCTTGACTTCCTAGATGATAGCCACGCTCATTTTGCAACACCCCAATCGTGGTACATCTCATGAATTTTCGGAAAAACACAAAAATTACTAGGCTTGAGAGTTTAACAGAAAATGGTGCCACTTCCGTGTCTCTTTTACAAACAAGATACCTGCTTTAGACGCACACACTGACTCAGATATATGAACACATTCACGAACTTCAGTCTATTTCGTGAAGTGCCTTTACAGGCTCTAAAAATTATTATACCTTTGTTTTATATATATATATATATATATATATATATATATATATATATATATATATATATATATATATATATATATATATATATATATATATATTTTTTTTTTTTTTTTTCTTGCTTTGTCGCTTTGTGTATATATATATTCATTTTGCTTTGCCGCTGTCTCACGCGTTAGCGAGGTTGCGCATTGAAACAGACCAAAGAATGGCCCAACCCACCCACATACACATGTATATACATACACGTCCACACACGCAAATATACACACCTATGTATCTCAACGTATACTCATATATACACACACAGACATATACGTATATACACATGTACATAATTCATACTCTCTGCCTTTATTCATTCCCATCGCCACCCTGCCACACATGAAATATCAACCCCCTCCCCCCTCATGTGCGCGAGGTAGCGCTAGGAAAAGACAACAAAGGCCACATTCATTCACACTCAGTCTCTAGCTGTCATGTAATAATGCACCGAAACCACAGCTCTCTTTCTACATCCAGGTCCCACAGAACTTTCCATGGTTTACCCAACACGCTTCACATGCCCTGGTTCAATCCATTGACAGCACGTCGATCCCGGTATACCAAATCGTTCCAATTCACTCTATTCCTTGCCCGCCTTTCACCCTTCTGCATGTTCAGGCCCCGATCACTCAAAATCTTTTTCTCTCCATCTTTCCACCTCCAATTTGGTCTCCCACTTCTCCTCGTACCCTCCAACTCTGACACATATATCTTCTTTGTCAATCTTTCCTCACTCATTCTCTACATGTGACCAAACCATTTCAAAACACCCTCTTCTGCTCTCTCAACCACACTCTTTTTATTACCACACATCTCTCTTACCCTATTATTACTTACTCGATCACACAACCTCACACCACATATTGTCCTCAAACATCTCATTTCTAGCACATCCACCCTTCTCCGCACAACTCTATCCATAGCCCAAGTCTCGCAACCATATACCATTGGTGGAACCACTATTCCTTCAAACATGCCCATTTTTGCTTTCCGAGATAGTGTTCTCGACTTCCACACATTCTTCAACGCTCCCAGAACTTTCGCCACCTCCCCCACCCTATGATTCACTTCCACTTCCATGGTTCCATCCACTGCCAAATCCACTCCCAGATATCTAAAACACTTCACTTCCTCCAGTTTTTCTCAATTCAAACTTACCTCTCAATTGACTTGTCTCTCAACCCTACTGTCCCTAATAACCTTGCTCTTATTCACATTTACTCTCAAGTTTCTTCTTTCACACACTTTACCAAACTTAGTCACCAGCTTCTGCAGTTTCTCATACGAATCAGCCACCAGCACCGTATCATCAGTGAACCATAACTGACTCACTTCCCAAGCTCTCTCATCCAAAACACACTGCATACTTGCCCCTCTTTCCAAAACTCTTGCATTCACCTCCCTAACAATCCCATCTATAAACAAATTAAACAACCATGGAGACATCACACACCCCTGTCGCAAACCTACATTTAATGAGAACCAATCACTTTCCTCTCTTCCTACACGTACACATGCCTTACATCCTTGATAAAAAGTTTTCACTGCCTCTAACAAACTTGCCTCCCACACCATATATTCTTATTACCTTCCACAGAGCATCTCTATCAACTCTAGCATATGCCTTCTCCAGATCCATAAATGCTACATACAGATCCATTTGCTTTTCTAAGTATTTCTCACATACATTCTTCAAAGCAAACACCTGATCCACACATCCTCTACCACTTCTGAAACCACACTGCTCTTCCCCAATCTGATGATCTGTACATGCCTTCACCCTCTCAATCAATACCCTCCCACATAATTTCCCTGGAATACTCAACAAACTTATACCTCTGTAATTTGAGCACTCACTTTTATCCCTTTTGCCGTTTTACAATGGAACTATGCAAGCATTCCGCCAATCCTCAGGCACCTCACCATGAGTCATACATATTTCAAATAACCTTACTAAGCAGTCAACAATACAGTCACCCCCTTTTTTAATAAAGTCCACTGCAATACTTTCCAAACTTGCTGCCTTGCCGGCTTTCATCTTTTTTCATTTTTGATTTTTCAAAGAAGGAACAGAGAAGGGGGCCAGGTGAGGATTTTCCCTCAAAGGCCCAGTCCTCTGTTCTTAACGCTACCTTGCCCACGCGGGAAATGGCGAGTAGTATGAAAGATATATATATATATATATATATATATATATATATATATATATATTTTTTTTTTTGCTTTGTTGCTGTCTCCCGCGTATATATATATATATATATATATATATATATATATATATATATATATATATATATATATATATATATATATATATATATATATATATATATATATATATATATATATACAAATAAAGCGCATAGAACCGCGCACCTTTTATAGAACATACAAACCTCCAACAGCCGTAATATATATATATATATATATATATATATATATGTTTTCATTTTTTTCCGTGCATATTCGCCTTATCCCGCGATAGCGAGGTAGCGTTAAGAACAGAGGAGTAAGCCTAAAAGGGAATATCCTCACATGGCCCACCTCTCCGTTCATTCTTTTGGAAAATTAAAAAAATCATATATATATATATATATATATATATATATATATATATATATATATATATATCATCCCTGGGGATAGGGGATTAAGAATACTTCCCACGCATTCCCTGCGTGTCGTAGAAGGCGACTAAAAGGTGAGGGAGCCGGGGGCTGGAAATCCTCCCCTCTCGTTTTTTTTTTTTTTCTAATTTTCCAAAAGAAGGAACAGAGGGGGGCCAGGTGAGGATATTCCAAAAAAGGCCCAGTCCTCTGTTCTTAACGCTACCTCGCTAACGCGGGAAATATCGAATAGTTGACGCTGGAAAAGGCGAATATGTATGAAAAAACAATATGTATGTATATATATACATGTATATATATCTTTTTTTTTTGTTTTTTTTTTGCTTTGTCGCTGTCTCCCGCGTTTGCGAGGTAGCGCAAGGAAACAGACGAAAGAAATGGCCCAACCCACCCCCATACACATGTATATACATACGTCCACACACACAAATAAACATACCTACACAGCTTTCCATGGTTTACCCCAGACGCTTCACATGCCTTGATTCAATCCACTGACAGCACGTCCACCCCGGTATACCACATCGCTCCAATTCACTCTATTCCTTGCCCTCCTTTCACCCTCCTGCATGTTCAGGCCCCGATCACACAAAATCTTTTTCACTCCATCTTTCCACCTCCAATTTGGTGTCCCTCTTCTCCTCGTTCCCTCCACCTCCGACACATATATCCTCTTGGTCAATCTTTCCTCACTCATCCTCTCCATGTGCCCAAACCACTTCAAAACACCCTCTTCTGCTCTCTCAACCACGCTCTTTTTACTTCCACACATCTCTCTTACCCTTACGTTACTTACTCGATCAAACCACCTCACACCACACATTGTCCTCAAAATATATATATATATATATATATATATATATATATATATATATATATATATGATTTAAGGTTAACTTTTTACCTTCTTAGGCCGCGCCAAGAACATTCCCTTGCCCTAGCGAGACACTAACATAATGTACATAACGACCGTTGCCTTCGTGGTTGCAGATGGTTTGTGGGTATCGTCTCTCTCTCTCTCTCTCTCTCTCTCTCTCTCTCTCTCTCTCTCTCTCTCTCTCTCTCTCTCTCTCTCTCTGACGCATAGGTTGGAACAGTGAAAGTTGCCCGGGTGAAAGTTCCACCTCTGCAGAATGAATTAGCCACCCATATATGAAAGTGTCTCGTCAGCCGTGAGCCTATAAACAAGTTAGATGAAAAAAAATGAATACTGATCCCAGCCATACAAGAAAGGATGATCAGGCTTCGTGTGCTAGTAAAACATGGTTGATGTTTTTAGTATATATACATATATGTATATATGTATATATATATATATATATATATATATATATATATATATATATATATATATATATATATATATATATATATATATATATATATATATATGCATATATATATATATATATATATATATATATATATATATATATATATATATATATATATATATATATATATATGTATATATATTATCCTTGGGGATAGGGGAGAAAGAATACTTCCCACGTATTCCCTGCGTGTCGTGGAAGGCGACTAAAAGGGGAGGGAGTCGGGGGCTGGAATTCCTCCACTCTCGTTTTTTTTTTTTCAATTTTGCAAAAGAAAAGGAACAGAGAAGGGGGCCAGGTGAAGATATTTTCCTCAAAGGCCCAGTCCTCTGTTCTTAATGCTACCTCGCTAACGCGGGAAATGGCGAATAGTTTGAAAAAAAAAAAATATATATATATATGCATATATATATATATATATATATATATATATATATATATATATATATATATATATATATATATATATATATATATATATATATATATATATATATATAATCCCTGGGGATAGGAGAGAAAGAATACTTCCCACGTATTCCCTGCGCGTCGTAGAAGCGACTTAAAGGGGAGGGAGCCGGGGTTTGGAAATCCTCCCCTCTCGTTTATCTTTTTTTTTTTTGATTTTCCAAAAGAAGGAACAGAGAAGGGGGCCAGGTGAGGATATTCCCTCGAAGGACCAGTCCTCTGTGCTTAAAGCTACCTCGCTAACGCGGGAAATGGTTAATAGTATGAAAGATTATATATACATATATATATATATATATATATATATATATATATATATATATATATATATATATATATATATATATATATATATATATATTGGATTACGTGTTAATGGACAGGCGTGCGAAAGAGAGACTTTTGGATGTCAATGTGCTGAGAGGTGCAACTGGAGGGATGTCTGATCATTATCTTGTGGAGGCTAAGGTGAAGATTAGTATGGGTTTTCAGAAAAGAAGAGTGAATGTTGGGGTGAAGAAGGTGGTGAGAGTAAGTGAGCTTGGGAAGGAGACCTGTGTGAAGAAGTATCAGGAGAGACTGTGTACAGAATGGAAAAAGGTGAGAACAATGGAAGTAAGGGGAGTGGGGGAGGAATGGGATGTATTTAGGGAATCAGTGATGGATTGCGCAAAAGATGCTTGTGGCATGAGAAGAGTGGGAGGTGGGCTGTTTAGAAAGGGTAGTGAGTGGTGGGATGAAGAAGTAAGAGTATTAGTGAAAGAGAAGAGAGAGGCATTTGGACGATTTTTGCAGGGAAAAAATGCAATTGAGTGGGAGAAGTATAAAAGAAAGAGACAGGAGGTCAAGAGAAAGGTGCAAGAGGTGAAAAAAAGGGCAAATGAGAGTTGGGGTGAGAGACTATCAGTAAATTTTAGGGAGAATAAAAAGATGTTCTGGAAGGAGGTAAATAGGGTGCGTAAGACAAGGGAGCAAATGGGAACTTTAGTAAAGGGCGTAAATGGGGAGGTGATAACAAGTAGTGGTGATGTGAGAAGGAGATGGAATGAGTATTTTGAAGGTTTGTTGAATGTGTCTGATGACAGAGTGGCAGATATAGGGTGTTTGGGTCGAGGTGGTGTGCAAAGTGAGAGGGTTAGGGAAAATGATTTGGTAAACAGAGAAGAGGTAGTAAAAGCTTTGCGGAAGATGAAAGCCGGCAAGGCAGCAGGTTTGGATGGTATTGCAGTGGAATTTATTAAAAAAGGGGGTGACTGTATTGTTGACTGGTTGGTAAGGTTATTTAATGTATGTATGACTCATGGTGAGGTGCCTGAGGATTGGCGGAATGCTTGCATAGTGCCGTTGTACAAAGGCAAAGGGGATAAGAGTGAGTGCTCAAATTACAGAGGTATAAGTTTGTTGAGTATTCCTGGTAAATTATATGGGAGGGTATTGATTGAGAGGGTGAAGGCATGTACAGAGCATCAGATTGGGGAAGAGCAGTGTGGTTTCAGAAGTGGTAGAGGATGTGTGGATCAGGTGTTTGCTTTGAAGAATGTATGTGAGAAATACTTAGAAAAGCAAATGGATTTGTATGTAGCATTTATGGATCTGGAGAAGGCATATGATAGAGTTGATAGAGATGCTCTGTGGAAGGTATTAAGAATATATGGTGTGGGAGGCAAGTTGTTAGAAGCAGTGAAAAGTTTTTATCGAGGATGTAAGGCATGTGTACGTGTAGGAAGAGAGGAAAGTGATTGGTTCTCAGTGAATGTAGGTTTGCGGCAGGGGTGTGTGATGTCTCCATGGTTGTTTAATTTGTTTATGGATGGGGTTGTTAGGGAGGTAAATGCAAGAGTTTTGGAAAGAGGGGCAAGTATGAAGTCTGTTGGGGATGAGAGAGCCTGGGAAGTGAGTCAGTTGTTGTTCGCTGATGATACAGCGCTGGTGGCTGATTCATGTGAGAAACTGCAGAAGCTGGTGACGGAGTTTGGTAAAGTGTGTGGAAGAAGAAAGTTAAGAGTAAATGTCAATAAGAGCAAGGTTATTAGGTACAGTAGGGTTGAGGGTCAAGTCAATTGGGAGGTGAGTTTGAATGGTGAGAGGCTGGAGGAAGTGAAGTGTTTTAGATATCTGGGAGTGGATCTGTCAGCGGATGGAACCATGGAAGCGGAAGTGGATCATAGGGTGGGGGAGGGGGCGAAAATTTTGGGAGCCTTGAAAAATGTGTGGAAGTCGAGAACATTATCCCGGAAAGCAAAAATGGGTATGTTTGAAGGAATAGTAGTTCCAACAATGTTGTATGGTTGCGAGGCGTGGGCTATGGATAGAGTTGTGCGTAGGAGGATGGATGTGCTGGAAATGAGATGTTTGAGGACAATGTGTGGTGTGAGGTGGTTTGATCGAGTAAGTAACGTAAGGGTAAGAGAGATGTGTGGAAATAAAAAGAGCGTGGTTGAGAGAGCAGAAGAGGGTGTTTTGAAATGGTTTGGGCACATGGAGAGAATGAGTGAGGAAAGATTGACCAAGAGGATATATGTGTCGGAGGTGGAGGGAACGAGGAGAAGAGGGAGACCAAATTGGAGGTGGAAAGATGGAGTGAAAAGGATTTTGTGTGATCGGGGCCTGAACATGCAGGAGGGTGAAAGGAGGGCAAGGAATAGAGTGAATTGGAGCGATGTGGTATACAGGGGTTGACGTGCTGTCAGTGGATTGAATCAAGGCATGTGAAGCGTCTGGGGTAAACCATGGAAGGCTGTGTAGGTATGTATATTTGCGTGTGTGGACGTGTGTATGTGCATGTGTATGGGGGGGGTTGGGCCATTTCTTTCGTCTGTTTCCTTGCGCTACCTCGCAAACGCGGGAGACAGCGACAAAGTATAAAAAAAAAAAAAAAAAAAAAAATATATATATTCCTGGAGATACGGGTGGAATGATACTTTCCACGTATTCCTTGCTTGTTGTAGAAGGCGACTAAAAGAGGAGAGAGCAGGGGGCTGGAAATCCTCCTCTCCCATTAAAGTTGTCCAAAAGAAGGAACAAAGAGCGGGGCCAAGTAAGTAAGGATGTTCCCTCTAAGGTTCAGTCATTTGCTCTTAACGCTACCCCTCTATATATATATATATATATATATATATATATATATATATATATATATATATATATATATATATATATATACAAATCAGTGGATCGTACTTGCCGTAAGAGGTTTGTAAGAGCTATTTATGATTTAAGAAAAGATAATGCTATAAAGATTAGCCAGTTTGGGAGAATAGGGCAACACTAAACATTTAGACTTATCCTCATTCGTCACATTTTTGTTACAAGAAGCGTAGAATGTGTTCCTAGCTTTCCAGTAAGCATTGTTTACAAACCACTTGAGATAATATAACTTCCTAAGGTCCCTCTTATATGACTACAGTCGTCTACCATGCCTATGGGACCACATGTCAGTCGTGCTCTTAAAAACACAGACATAACTACAGACATTTTTGTAGAAGAATCACGTACTGAAATAATGAACATAGTTCTCAGAGTTGGTAGGTTTCCTGTAGATCTTAAAGGACAAATGATCAGATTCTCTAGTTATCAACACATCAAGAAAGGGCAGTTTGCATTCTTTTCCCATTTGATCTTGAATCTGATGATGGGGTGGATGTTATTCAGTTCATTAAAGAAAACATCACAACCTTGGTAGGATGGCCACAAGGACCACACATCATCCATGAATAAGACACTAAGAATAGGACCAAGTGCGTTTTCCATGCCATGACCAAATTTCTGTCTATAAGAATTACCTTCATCATCTTGGAAAACATTATTGGAAACACAAAGCTGTACTAGGTCAATGAATGCTTTCATGGGCAGGGGCAAGACTAGACTGAGATCAGGCCATTTTCTCTTTAAACATGTGAGGATTTCATTAATGGGAACTTTAGTGAAAAGGGAATTTACATTAAAGCTGATGAGTATATGTTCAAGCAAATAAATGTTTCTAACTTTGTTTACAAAATCTAAGCTATTAATAACATGCAATGAAAATATTTTTTCCTTGAATATTGCTAAGGTGTTTTGCTAATCATTCAGATAATTCATAACTAGGAGAAT
>NC_092239.1:44672686-44690186 GCF_036320965.1 Panulirus ornatus | reverse complement strand
ATGTTTGAGGACAATATATGGTGTGAGGTGGTTTGATCGAGTAAGTAATAATAGGGTAAGAGAGATGTGTGGTAATAAAAAGAGTGTGGTTGAGAGAGCAGAAGAAGGTGTTTTGAAATGGTTTGGTCACATGCTGAGAATGAGTGAGGAGAGATTGACCAAGAGGATATATGTGTCAGAGGTGGAGGGAACGAGAAGTGGTAGACCAAATTGGATGTAGAAAGATGGAGTGAAAAAGATTTTGAGTGATCGGGGCCTGAACATGCAGAAGGGTGAAAGGCGTGCAAGGAATAGAGTGAATTGGAACGATGTGGTATACCGGGGTCGACGTGCTGTCAATGGATTGAACCAGGGCATGTGAAGCGTCTGGGGTAAACCATGGAAAGTTCTGTGGGGCCTGGATGTGGAAAGGGAGCTGTGGTTTCGGTGCATTATTACATGACAGCTAGAGACTGAGTGTGGCCGAATGCTATTAACCATTCCACAATATCAGTATATATATATATATATATATATATATATATATATATATATATACCATTCCACAATGTCAGTATATATATATATGTATATATATATATATATATATATATATATATATATATATATATATATATATATATATATATATATATATATATATGTATATATACATATATATATACTGACATTGTGGAATGGTTAATAGTATGACTACTATGAGCTTCGTAATGATCATACAACCATGATTCTTACATTACACATCAAATATACAAAACAAAAGAACTCTGATTCCTTGAAAACTCACTGTTACGTGAAAGACAAATTCAAAAGGTCAAATAAACACCGCCAAAACCGAAAAAAAACTTATGGTACGTTGATCCATTTAACGTAACGATAAGGAGAGGCATTTGGTGGTAAGAGACAGAAAAGACACTCGTCGACAGAAGTAGTGGAGCACAAACAGATATAACCACAGTTATTGATCGTTCCGTTCATTTGAAGTCAAGTAACTGCGATCAGATGAGTGATTGTTTTAATTAAAGCTGCTGTGGTGGTCAGGTTTGGTTGACTTAAAAAGGAAAGCAAGGTGGCAGAACTGATCGTAGGGCGAAGTCTTACGACTGCATACGGGAATGAGAAGCATTTTGCCTAGGGAGGCAACCGTAGGTACAACAGGTTAATGCGATATTGACGACTATAACCAAATACGGCACTTGAAAAAGATAAAAAAAAAGAAAGAATACACCATAGATGAACATGCGACAGTGGAAGACAAAATTTGCATCATAGATGAATGTAAAATCTAAAGATGACTGAGCCACACTATTCTTAACCGATATATTTCTTAACCGAGCGGATACCCATATTGTTCAATTCTTACCCCATCTGACAAGCCATCAAAACTTATGATTACACTATGATCTCTCGATGAAATTTTTCTATTCCTCCTGATTAATTTTCATTCATTCTTGCATCACTCGTGATCAAACCCTCGCTATGTGAAGCCGTTTGGAAAAGTCAATACCGTTGCCTTGACTAAACAGTTTTAAAAAAATGAGATAAACATGACGCAGAGGGAAAGGTATCTGGTTGGTGAGACAAATCAAACTTCGAAGCTCAGTTATATGTTAGGCAAGATTGGAATCAGTTAGCCAGGTACTTTTAACGGGTTTGGAAACTGTTATATAAGGCCTGAGTGATTGTCACTTTCAAATGAAGTACCGTGACCCTTTCATCAGATTACTAGGCTGCAGTCACTTCGCTTGTATCGGTCAAAATAAAGTGTGGAAACTACCAATTCACCTTATCAATGCCCCCCTCCCAAAAAAAAAAGGTGTCCCAAGAGATATATATAGGAAAAAAAGGTTCGTATTCTGCATTGCACCTCGCGTTTCGAAATGGGTCAACTGTCAAGATGATGATACGATCAGTGTAGCACGTAGTGTATGGAATGACTGAATATCTGAATATCTTATCGAGCTACTGCTATCCAACAATGAATATTTCAGTCACTCTTAGTTGAAACACCGTGTCATGGTGAATTCTCCGGTCACTTTCGTTCGCAACATTGTATCACTGAATTCTCCGGTGATTCGTTTGAAACATTATATCATTGAATTCTCTGGTGACTCGTTTGAAACATTATATCATTGAATTCTCTGGCGACTCGCTTGAAACACTGTATCATGGCGAGAGATGATGAAACTGGTATTCAAGATCTGAAATGGATGCAAAATTGCATATATTATTAAAAAACAAATGATTAATCCATGAAATACTATTGGCAGATCATCAGACATTTTTCCATTCAGATAAGATCCTGGGATTCATAGTTCATGTAATGACTTTGGCTAAAATCCATCTAATTGTAGGTAACCAGTGGAAACAACATTACAGATACATCATCACGAAGGCAAGTCAACCATCTGCGATAATCTGTCCTGCATTACTGATCATTCCGTTCATCTTCCCTGATGATAACTTGCAGTTTCTTTCTCAATACCTTATCTTCTTCATCTTCAGTTATCCCATCTTGTTTCTCCCCAGTTATTCATGTTTCTTCCTCCCAATCACGTTTCTTCCTCCCAATTAATCTGGTTTCTTCCTCTCAATTAATCACGTTTCTTCCTCCCAATTAATCACGATTCTTCCTCCAATAAATCAAGTTTCTTCTTCCTCAATATTTCATCTTTTCTTCCTCACACACCGTCTCATTTCTTCCTGCCTAATTCTTACAATTTCCTTCTCCCAAGTTAGTCTTCTTTTTTCTCCTATGATATTCCCCAGCCCCGGTACTGCTTGTGTATCGTACCTTAGGTCTCCACGCAGTCCACCTAACCTGAACCCAGGTCTCGACGCAGTCCACCTAACCTGACCCCAGGTCTCCACACCCTCCACCTAACCTGACCCCAGGTCTCCACACCCTCCACCTAACCTGACCCCAGGTCTCCACACCCTCCACCTAACCTGACCCCAGGTCTCCACACCCTCCACCTAACCTGACCCCAGGTCTCCACACCTTTCACCTAACCTGACCCCAGGTCTCCACACCCTCCACCTAACCTGACCCCAGGTCTCCACACCTTCCACCTAACCTGACCCCAGGTCTCCACACCCTCCACCTAACCTGACCCCAGGTCTCCACACCCTCCACCTAACTTGACCCCAGGTCTCCACACCCTCCACCTAACCTGACCCCAGGTCTCCACACCCTCCACCTAACCTGACCCCAGGTCTCCACATCCTCCACCTAACTTGACCCCAGGTCTCCACACCCTCCACCTAACCTGACCCCAGGTCTCCACACCCTCCACCTAACCTGACCCCAGGTCTCCACACCCTCCACCTAACCTGACCCCAGGTCTCCACACCTTTCACCTAACCTAACCCCAGGTCTCCACACCCTCCACCTAACTTGACCCCAGGTCTCCACACCCTCCACCTAACTTGACCCCAGGTCTCCACACCCTCCACCTAACCTGACCCCAGGTCTCCACACCCTCCACCTAACCTGACCCCAGGTCTCCACACCTTCCACCTAACTTGACCCCAGGTCTCCACACCCTCCACCTAACTTGACCCCAGGTCTCCACACCCTCCACCTAACCTGACCCCAGGTCTCCACACCTTTCACCTAACCTGACCCCAGGTCTCGACGCAGTCCACCTAACCTGACCCCAGGTCTCCACACCCTCCACCTAACTTGACCCCAGGTCTCCACACCCTCCACCTAACCTGACCCCAGGTCTCCACACCCTCCACCTAACCTGACCCCAGGTCTCCACACCCTCCACCTAACCTAACCCTAGGTCTCCACACCCTCCACCTAACCTGACCCCAGGTCTCCACACCCTCCACCTAACCTAACCCCAGGTCTCCACACCCTCCACCTAACCTAACCCTAGGTCTCCACACCCTCCATCTAACCTAACCCCAGGTCTCCACGCCCTCCACCTAACCTGACCCCAGGTCTCCACACCCTCCACCTAACTTGACCCCAGGTCTCCACACCCACCACCTAACCTGACCCTAGGTCTCCACACCCTCCACCTAACCTAACCTAACCTAACCTAACCTAACCTAACCTAACCTAACCCCAGGTCTCCACATCCTCCACCTAACTTGACCCCAGGTCTCCACACCCTCCACCTAACCTAACCCTAGGTCTCCACACCCTCCACCTAACCTGACCCCAACGGCTCTCGTCGCCCGTATCCTCCTACGTCATCTGACCCTCCCATTAGTTCCAGTCGTGATGCTGGGAATCGTCAAGGTCATTGGTGGGCTCGAGAAAGGGTGAAGATGTCTGTTGTGAAGTCGTGTGGAGATGAGTGCGTTTTTTTTTTTTTTCTACTAGTGTTGAAAGTGTAATCTATTAGCTCGACTTTTTTTTCTTATCTTTTTAAACGGTCATGATGCCGTTCCATTCTCTAACCACACATCCCACATTCTGTGTATCTGAGAGAATTCATTACTGTAATTCTTTTTTTTTATATAACATTCTTGTTGATGGTCTAAGAATCTGGCCTACCAAACGACCTTTCCTTGGCGCTGGTTGCGCACGGCACAACACCTCTCCACACACTGGATCCACCTTTCTGGCCTCCCTTCAAGTTGCTATAAGTATTACGTCGTGCCCGTTTCAAGCTGAGAAGGACAAGCTGTCATGACTCCTTTATTTCTGTGTTCAACCATCCATGCAAGACCAATTTTTTTCCCCTCTCTTTCTCTTGGGTGGTGATTGTTGTGGAATGTCCAATAATGATATTTCCTTCCCTCATATTTGTGGGCATGACCTTTTTACTCCTACGTCCATTATTAATTACAGAACCAAATTCTTGTGTCTTCTGGCAGACTTTCATGGCATACCCAAAGAATAAGTAAATGCACTGAATACGGCCTTGGGGGAAGGACTTCATATTACTAATTTACAATAGGTAAAAAAGGGAAATTACTAAAAGTCTATCACTGTCCTTTCGCTGGTACGATGTGCGAGAGACTATGCTGAAGAGAAGACTGTCCTTTAGAGAAAGAACCCCAACTCCTTTGGCCCGATGGAAGAAGCAAACAGACTGATGGTGTAACATCATTTGCCTGGAAGTGAGGCAAGAAGCTGGTATGGGAGTATACCTGTGCCTTCAGACACCTATCAGGAGAGAACTTCAGAGAACCAAGGTCATGCTGAAGACTTCAGAGAACGGCAGAAGAGAACGAGGTGCTACGGCTTGGATCCACAATAACCTCTTCGTTCCAACTGGTTTAGAGTCGCTGAGACCCTCAGTGATGAGGCCTTCAGATTCCTCCAGTGACCTCAGATCCCGGCTGAGCCAAGCGGCAGAGGGCGAAAGAGCTGCCGGGTTTCCATCTCAGTGCCTCAGCAGCGCAATCAAACACGGGAATGCCAGTTGCATCAACAGTTCACGTCTCTCCTTAGAAGAACTTGGAGGAATTTTATAATCAACGGCAATCCTTATATAAGAAATTAAGGAATTGTGCTATGTGCCACAATAAGTATCTGTTTACTGGTATTTTTCCCTTGAATGAATCGTTGGTCCTCACGATATCTCGCCCTCTTTACTCAAGGAGTGTGTAGAAACATTTAACAACCCACTAAAAATGATATTGAAAAAGTTGTAAAGGATCTGCGCCAAGGGCACTGATGTAGCTACTACCTAAGCTCCAGGACGGCGGGCACTGATGTAGCTACTACCTAAGCTCCAGGACGGCGGGCACTGATGTAGCTACTACCTAAGCTCCAGGACGGCATGACTGACGAACACAGACGGCATCGCACAGGAAAGGGCAATCAGGATGCAAATGAATGATGACGTTACCTCGAAAGGGGAAAGTTTCCATGTCAGTCTGACTGCGTTGGACTCAAAGCAATTGTTCCGTTGCGGAAGGAACAGGTCAGGCTAGGAACAGATACACAAAAAGTGTGGCTAAAACTCATAATAGTATAAGTGAAGTTGAAAAATATTAAGAAAAAGAATGAAAGAAAACAATACCTCCATTCATGAAAAACGTATGAATAGGAAATCACGTGAAAATGCATATTGAGCCTATAATGTACACGTACATAAACCTATAAACCTATAAACACACCTCGACACGAAGCAAGCACACATAACGTCACGCACTTACACTCAAGCACACGTACATACACATACACAAACCGCTCATTATCATCATCATCATCATCATCATTATTATCGTCATCATCAATATTATCATTATCATTATCATCATCATTATTATCATCATTATTATCATTATTACCAGTATCATCATTATCATTATTATCATTGTACATAAGCAACTGAAAGATATACGCAAGTATAAATCCACCGGAAAACAGATAGAATGATAACATACACTTAACACTCTCACACGCTACTGAACACACACTCACACGCCACTTACATACTATCACACGCCACTGAACACACACTCACACGCCACTTACATACTATCACACGCCACTGAACACACTCTCACACGCATGCTTGATCCTGAAGTTACGGAGAAACACTGAAAGATTTTGCTTCACATCTGGTGAACATTAGTCAAAACCATTCAAAAAGGAAATCGTAAATAAGACTCCCGTGTGCCTCTTGTATTGGTTTGGTTATAAGTCTGCCATCCAACGTAGGATGTCCACATCTAACGATCAGGACTGGCAAAACCCATACATCAGAGAGCCAGGCTGAAGTGTACTGAACCAGACACTTGGCATCTTTCTTAGTCTTGACCTTATCAAATCTCGTTTTGATGGTGCATCACCAAAGAATATATCCAGAAGAAAATTGAAACAATACTTCAGGGAAAGGCAGATTCAACAAGATTGTAAGATAGAAACAAGACAGAAAATATATGGAAGAATACACAGACACATGCAAGTGAAGAACCCCTTCCCCGTGATATACAAATAAGTGATAATTATTCCCAGGTAACTAGACACATAGCTCACAGTGAATAAGTGGAAACTATAACAGAAATCGATGAAGAAATATGTAAGGATATATCTTTATCTTTTTTTCAAGGAATTTGAATGCTTTCAGAACAAACTTGGGCGAATGCATGTATCATAGGGCAGAAATAATATGAGTATTGCTCACTTGCCGTTTGTGCAAAACGTAAATCACACAATAATATCTAAAACTCGGAACTCTTTCCCTCTTCCAAAGGTGTTGCTTCTGTTTCTGTTACCGAGATCTGGCTACGCTATCATCTAGTTAGCGAGATCTGGCTACGTTATTATCTAGTTAGCGAGATGTGGCTACGCTATTATCTAGTTAGCGAGATCTGGCTACGCTATTATCTAGTTAGCGAGATCTGGCTATGCTATTATCTAGTTAGCGAGATGTGGCTACGCTATCATCTAGTTAGCGAGATTTGGCTACGTTATTATCTAGTTAGCGAGATCTGGCTACGCTATTATCTAGTTAGCGAGATCTGGCTACGCTATTATCTAGTTACCGAGATCTGGCTACGCTATTATCTAGTTAGCGAGATCTGGCTACGCTATTATCTAGTTACCGAAATCTAGCTACGCTATTATCTAGTTACCGAGATTTGGCTACGCTATTATTTAGTTAGCGAGATGTGGCAACGCTATTATCTAGTTAGCGAGATCTGGCTACGCTATTATCTAGTTACCGAGATTTGGCTACGCTATTATCTAGTTAGCGAGATCTGGCTACGCTATTATCTAGTTACCGAGATTTGGCTACGTTATTATCTAGTTAGCGAGATCTGGCTACGCTATTATCTAGTTAGCGAGATCTGGCTACGCTATTATCTAGTTACCGAGATTTGGCTACGCTATTATCTAGTTACCGAGATTTGGCTACGCTATTTTCTAGTTAGCGAGATCTGGCTACGCTATTATCTAGTTACCGAGATCTGGCTACGCTATTATCTAGTGCTATCATCTAGTTACCGAGATCTGGCTACGCTATTATCTAGTGCTATCATCTAGTTACCGAGATCTGGCTACGCTATTATCTAGTTACCGAGATTTGGCTACGCTATTATCTAGTTAGCGAGATCTGGCTACGCTATTAGCTAGTTACCGAGATCTGGCTACGCTATTATCTAGTTAGCGAGATTTGGCTATGCTATTATCTAGTTATCGAGATCTGGCTACGCTATTATCTAGTTAGCGAGATCTGGCTACGCTATTATCTAGTTAGCGAGATCTGGCTACGTTATTATCTAGATCGTGTAGTACTGGGTAAGCCGCTGCGTCTCATGATTACTGTGAGGCCGTTGAGTGATATTTGCCTCTTTTGCTAAATCTTGGAAATCTTCCCATTCTCTATTGCCTCATACTTTTGAAAAGGCTTTTATTTTTCTCCTCTCAAAGACCCTCAGTTTGTTTATCCTTTCTTCTCTGTTTTTCTACCTTTTATCATGTCTCATTCAGGGCCTGACCCTAAGGTCACCTGTCTATGACTGAAGCCTGCCCGACATAAGAAAAATAATCACAGACGCTCTCTCTCTCTCTCTCTCTCTCTCTCTCTCTCTCTCTCTCTCTCTCTCTCTCTCTCTCTCTCTCTCTCTCTCTCTCTCTCTCTCTCTCTCTCTCTCTCTCTCTCTCTCTCTCTCTCTCTCTCTCTCTCTATCTCTCTCTCTCACACACACACAAAAAAAAAAGATCACAAGCACTGGTTAAGTTCCACTGGTTAAGTTCGAGTCCAGCCAATCCACAGTCCATCCAGCTGTTCATCCTCCCCTTGGGGCTCATCGACAAATTATGTAGCTGGCATAGGATAGTGTGTGTGTGTGTGTGTGTGTGTGTGTGTCTGCATACATTTGTAAGAGTAAAAATGTGGTACATACATGCAACATTAAGAAATAGAGCAATAAGAGTGTAAATCTCTCTCCCCATAACACACGCATAGTAATGGTAATCACACACACACACACACACACACACACACACACACACACACACTTCAAGAGATGAGGCCCCACGGGAGTAGAACTCTTTCTCCATGCTGTACAAAGTAGAAATTCTACCAACCTGAATTAAACCAGTCACTCTAACCACAGATTTCATCATATCCAACAGTCATATCTACGTCTCGTAAGTGTAACTTACATCTTGTATCAAGATAACCTGATCATCCCTTGCCTCCCCTCATAAAACCACCACCATGCCAGTTTTTCAGCCGAGGTTTCAATAACTGTAGGTGAGAGTGGGTCCCCACAGACCTACGCGGCTAAAACTGGGTCCCCGGCTGATGGGTAAAGAAAATAAACGCGAGTGTAAGATAGAACGTTCCCGGTCCAGGATCTCAGGGGGAAAGTGGTGATATTGTTGCACAGGTTACTTAGAAAACGTTGGCAGATGAAAGTTGACAAATAATGGAACGTAAATGTCTGACGTAGGTGAAGAGGTTCAATGCATGGCAGTAAATTTTATGCCTGCGAAACGAGTTTTATAAAATGATATGCAACTTACTTTTAGGTATACATATGATCAAGGCAGGAATTGAATTCACCCGACTTAAGATAGAATTGAAGAATCAACAATACAGAAGAAAAAGTGGGATGTGAAGGGATCAGATGATCCTGAATACTGTGGAGTTAAATAGAGATATAAAACGGAGGCATATATAGCTGCACGTATAGCCTGGTCAGGAGCGGGTGACATGGCGCGGGAAGCTTCGAGTTAATATCGCTGCAGAGTGTAGAACTAGGAGTGGTTGGTAGAGCAGTGTGGTTAGCTGTTGAGTGATGTATGGTGGGGAAAATGTGAGGTGCCCGAGGTAGTGAGTAACGTGATACTGCTTGTACTGAAATGCATGGCAGGTCTGTGTCGAGATTGGATAGTTTCTGACAGGACGGTAAAGCAGCAAGTGTCTAATACAATGGGAAAAACAGAATGGCTCAGATGCTTATCCTGAGGCCATTATACCCAAAGACCATAGTTTCGTGCTCAAGGACCGTAACGTCTTGCCCAAAGGATGGAAATGGGTGGAAGACTTGTGTGTAATAGCTCGACGCGGGAGATGAAGTGAGATCAAGTGGAAAGTCTAGATACAGACAACAGAATGTGACTTCTTATACGGTGTGAGACGATCGATGCTAGGTCTCAAGGGAGTAAGAAGAGTGAGCATCACGATCCAAGAGATGATCTTTGAAATCATCAAATATTTTGTGGTTCTCTGCACTTACTGATAAAATGTCCTCTAGGGCCTCGAAGCTTCTCACTAGACAAACCCTGGACTCTAGGTATTCCTTGCATGAGTCAAAAGAGGTGTTAAAAGCGAAGAGCAACAGAAGCTTAAACAGATGTTTAGGTTGATCTCAGACATGTGAAGAGTAATAGAGGTTACCAAAGGGTCGAGAAAAGGAACGCGTCTATGGAATCACATATGACAGATATAGAAAGTGATGAGAAAGATAGAAAGAGGAGCTGAACGGAAATCATAACTTTCCAACTGCTAGAATCGTTGAGAGCGAGATGTCATGTAGGTGTTCAAATGAACTGGCGAGAGGAAGTTTAAAAAGCGATGATCACATACGGTAACATACAACAACAGAGTGACAGAACATGGACACACCTCGGTTATATGATATCAAACTTTATGTTCCCACAGATAAAGACCTCCGGACAAGATCATTTGGATGAAATCATATCATTCATTTTCTCGTAAAAGCAAGTGACCACAAACACGACACACACACACACACACACACACACACACACACACACACACACACACACACACACACTCACATACACGATAGTGCCAGAATTAAGAAAGCTAATTGCAGGGAAAAGGCTAGAGGCCTTAGATTTATCCACCTTAGAAGAGAGTAGAGAAGACGATAGTTTACCCACTTTTTTGCCTGAAAACAACTGAGTAAAGTCACCTCCTTCCATACGGACGCTGACGGTGTATGCAGTTGTCTGTTTAGATCAAACAACTTCATCTTCCATCTTTTCAGTGTTATCTTTTTTTCTAATAATGTTGCACTCTACTCCATAATTATAGCTGTCCTGTCAGTATCAAAATCTTGTTTTCGTAAGAGTATGAATTGTGGATGGTTTAGAATGATGACTAAGATGGTATATATCCAACCCAGCAACTGCAGCTAGGCTGGAGATGTAAGATCATAGCTACCCCAACAAGGAAGGCATTGTCTTGATTTTCTAGCTAATTTGCCAATTTCCATAAATATTTACTTTCAGATTACTCATGGGGGTCTTATGTGTATTCCACCCCCACAACTTAACATCGGCTGAAAGGAAAGTTTCACATGCATGGACTCTTATACACGCTGGTATCCCAGGCTAAGACCTAGAATTAAACCTACTCACCCCTTTTCAGACTATAGGTAGATACCAGAGGGAAAACACAACACGTAACCCTTATTTAGCCAGTGTCAAGGTGGTAGATTCTCATCTCTGTGTGGCTCAGAGTGGTAACCATGTTCTGGGCTAACATCCAAGCCTGATATGCGTTTCAATCTGCCATCACATATTTTTACGTATGTAAGTCTTTTTCTTTTTCGATCCAACGGATTCCCTTTACATATAAAAAGTCAGATATACATAAGATCACCTTTTTTCCTCTTCACTTCCAGGATTATCGCTGCAAGAGCGTTTCAGTTTGACATTTAGGAATAAGTAAATCTAGTTGATTAATGAATAAGTAAAATCACTTTAGATATTTAACTTTGAGTCAAAAGTGAAGATCTACAGTAACAGTTTCTCTTCCATATTGGCTTGCGTTGCCATTTCCAGTCCTCTTTTGCCTCTACCTTCCTCCCTACTTTCTTATACATTAAAATGACGGCAGTCTCACTCCGTCAAACATTGCATTTTCAATGACATACGATGCAATCCTGAGTAAACATTCTGATCACATTTTCTTTTTCTCGTCCGACTTCTTTCCCCTCTACCCTCCGATATGCACGCTGAGCTTTATTCTTTTCTTGATATATAGTTGCCGACATGGCACGGGTGAAACATGTTCCCACTAAAGTCCATCTCAAGTAAAGAAAAAAGAAGGAAAGAGGAAATGAAGAAATTAATCACAGTTCTGCAGGTATCTACAGACTTGACTCTTAAAGGTTATAAGAAGTGGGGAAGACGACGGGAGAATGTGAATTCCAAAGCTTAACTGCTCGAAGAAAGAAGAAGGCATCTTCACTCTCAATCCTTGTGTGTCTGGTCTCCGTACAGAAATCATGGAAAGCAGGAGAATCGGGTACAATATTTGGTAGCAAGGACACATGCAGACAACTCAACCAAACAATGGCCAAATTAATGCCTCTAGAACAGGAAAAGGGCAACATCGCCTCGGGTGGACAAGGAAGGGTGAAGAGCGGTGATGCCTAGCAACTGATGAAACGAAGGGTTTCCATTCCATTCTAGTTAAAAGAGAGGTGGATGACGAATTAACCCAAACATCAACAGCACTCCACGCTAAAGCCAATCAAGTAACCCCTAAAGGTATGGAGTAGCTCTCACAAGAAAAATGATTACAAAACTTATTTCACTTTTAGGGAAGCAGACTTCGTGGTGTTGATTACGTGGAGTTTTCAGCATAAAGTAGCGAACATAGGTAGGCCCAACGTATTTATGTTATTATCGGGTTAAACTGTGGTGTTTTGAAATTCAACAGAAGGAAATGTGTGATTCTTTTATGTTAGCTGAGACGCTGAGATGGTACGGGCAGCTAAGGCCCTAATCAAGGCCATCCCATCAATGTGAATTAGAGCAAGGTTATTAAGTTCAGTTGGGTTGAAGGACATGTTAATTGAGATGTAAGTTTGAGTGGAGAAAAATTGGAGGAAGTGAAGTGTTTTAGATATCTAGGAGTGGACTTAGCAGCGGATGGAACCATGGAAGCGGAAGTGAGTCACAGGGTGGGGGAGGGGGCGAAGGTTCTGGGAGCGTTGAAGAATGTGTGGAAGGCGAGAACGTTATCTCGGAGAGCAAAAATTTGTATGTTTGAAGGAAGAGTAGTTCCAACAATGCTATATGGTTGCGAGGAGGTTGGATGCGTTGGAAATGAAGTGTTTGAGGACAATATGTGGTGTGAATTAGTTTGATCGAGTAAGTAATGTAAGGGTAAGAGAGATGTGTGGTAATAAAAAGAGTGTGGTTGAGAGAGCAGAAGAGGTTGTGTTGAAATGGTTTAGACATATGGAGAGAATGAGTGAGGAAGGATTGACAAAGAGGATATATGTGTCAGGGAAGGAGGGAACAAGGAGAAGCAGGAGACCAAACTGAAGGTGGAAGGGAGTGAAAAAGATTTTGAGCGATCAGGGCCTGAACATGCAGGAGGGTGAGAGGTGTGCAAGGAATAAAGTGAATTGGAACGATATGGTATACCGTGGTCGACAAGCTGTCGATGGACTGAACAAGGGCATGTTAAGGTCTGGGGTAAAGCATGGAAAGGTCTGTGGGGCCTGGATGTGGAGAGATAGCTGTGATTTCGGTGCATCATACATGACGGCAAGAGACTAAGTGTGAACGAATGTGGCCTTTTGTCTGTATTCCTGGCACTACCTGGCTGAAGCAGGGGATAGTGATGCTGTTTTCACGTGGGCGGGGTAATGACAGGAGAGACGCGGGAGACAGCGACAAAGTATAATATAATATAATATATATATATATATATATATATATATATATATATATATATATATATATATATATATATATATATATATATATATATATATATATATATATATATATATATATATATAATTGTTTCTTACATTTTTCATATGTATATATATGTATGTGTGGGTGTGTGTGTGTGTATGTGCGTATGTGTGTGTGTGTGTGTGTGTGTGTGTGTGTATATATATATGTATATTATCCCTGGGGACAGGGGTGAAAGAATACTTCCCACGTATTCCTCGCGTGTCGTAGAAAGCGACTAGAGGGGACGGGAGCGGGGGGCCGGAAATCCTCCCCTCCTTGTATTAACTTTCTAAAATGGGAAACAGAAGAAGGAGTCACGCGGGGAGTGATCATCCTCCTCGAAGGCTCAGAGTGGGGTGCCTAAATGTGTGTGGATGTAACCAAGATGTGAAAAAAGGAGAGATAGGTAGTATGTTTGAGGAAAGGAACCTGGATGTTTTGGCTCTGAGTGAAACGAAGCTCAAGGGTAAAGGGGAAGAGTGGTTTGGAAATGTCTGGGGAGTGAAGTCAGGGGTTAGTGAGAGGACAAGAGCAAGGGAAGGAGTAGCAATACTCCTGAAACAGGAGTTGTGGGAGTATGTGATAGAATGTAAGAAAGTAAATTCTCGATTAATATGGGTAAAATTGAAAGTTGATGGAGAGAGGTGGGTGATTATTGGTGCATATGCACCTGGGCATGAGAAGAAAGATCATGAGAGGCAAGTGTTTTGGGAGCAGCTGAATGAGTGTGTTAGCGGTTTTGATGCACGAGACCGGGTTATAGTGATGGGTGATTTGAATGCAAAGGTGAGTAATGTGGCAGTTGAGGGAATAATGGGTATGCATGGGGTGTTCAGTGTTGTAAATGGAAATGGTGAAGAGCTTGTAGATTTATGTGCTGAAAAAGGACTGATGATTGGGAATACCTGGTTTAAAAAGCGAGATATACATAAGTATACTTATGTAAGTAGGAGAGATGGCCAGAAAGCGTTATTGGATTACGTGTTAATTGACAGGCGTGCGAAAGAGAGACTTTTGGATGTTAATGTGCTGAGAGGTGCAACTGGAGGGATGTCTGATCATTATCTTGTGGAGGCTAAGGTGAAGATTAGTATGGGTTTTCAGAAAAGAGGAGTGAATGTTGGGGTGAAGAAGGTGGTGAGAGTAAGTGAGCTTGGGAAGGAGACCTGTGTGGGGAAGTACCAGGAGAGACTGTGTACAGAATGGAAAAAGGTGAGAACAATGGAAGTAAGGGGAGTGGGGGAGGAATGGGATGTATTTAGGGAATCAGTGATGGATTGCGCAAAAGATGCTTGTGGCATGAGAAGAGTGGGAGGTGGGCTGTTTAGAAAGGGTAGTGAGTGGTGGGATGAAGAAGTAAGAGTATTAGTGAAAGAGAAGAGAGAGGCATTTGGACGATTTTTGCAGGGAAAAAATGCAATTGAGTGGGAGAAGTATAAAAGAAAGAGACAGGAGGTCAAGAGAAAGGTGCAAGAGGTGAAAAAAAGGGCAAATGAGAGTTGGGGTGAGAGACTATCAGTAAATTTTAGGGAGAATAAAAAGATGTTCTGGAAGGAGGTAAATAGGGTGCGTAAGACAAGGGAGCAAATGGGAACTTCAGTGAAGGGCGTAAATGGGGAGGTGATAACAAGTAGCGGTGATGTGAGAAGGAGATGGAATGAGTATTTTGAAGGTTTGTTGAATGTGTCTGATGACAGAGTGGCAGATATAGGGTGTTTTGGTCGAGGTGGTGTGCAAAGTGAGAGGGTTAGGGAAAATGATTTGGTAAACAGAGAAGAGGTAGTAAAAGCTTTGCGGAAGATGAAAGCCGGCAAGGCAGCAGGTTTGGATGGTATTGCAGTGGAATTTATTAAAAAAGGGGGTGACTGTATTGTTGACTGGTTGGTAAGGTTATTTAATGTATGTATGACTCATGGTGAGGTGCCTGAGGATTGGCGGAATGCGTGCATAGTGCCATTGTACAAAGGCAAAGGGGATAAGAGTGAGTGCTCAAATTACAGAGGTATAAGTTTGTTGAGTATTCCTGGTAAATTATATGGGAGGGTATTGATTGAGAGGGTGAAGGCATGTACAGAGCATCAGATTGGGGAAGAGCAGTGCGGTTTCAGAAGTGGTAGAGGATGTGTGGATCAGGTGTTTGCTTTGAAGAATGTATGTGAGAAATACTTAGAAAAGCAAATGGATTTGTATGTAGCATTTATGGATCTGGAGAAGGCATATGATAGAGTTGATAGAGATGCTCTGTGGAAGGTATTAAGAATATATGGTGTGGGAGGCAAGTTGTTAGAAGCAGTGAAAAGTTTTTATCGAGGATGTAAGGCATGTGTACGTGTAGGAAGAGAGGAAAGTGATTGGTTCTCAGTGAATGTAGGTTTGCGGCAGGGGTGTGTGATGTCTCCATGGTTGTTTAATTTGTTTATGGATGGGGTTGTTAGGGAGGTAAATGCAAGAGTCCTGGAAAGAGGGGCAAGTATGAAGTCTGTTGGGGATGAGAGAGCTTGGGAAGTGAGTCAGTTGTTGTTCGCTGATGATACAGCACTGGTGGCTGATTCATGTGAGAAACTGCAGAAGCTGGTGACTGAGTTTGGTAAAGTGTGTGGAAGAAGAAAGTTAAGAGTAAATGGGAATAAGAGCAAGGTTATTAGGTACAGTAGGGGTGAGGGTCAAGTCAATTGGGAGGTGAGTTTGAATGGAGAAAAACTGGAGGAAGTGAAGTGTTTTAGATATCTGGGAGTGGATCTGGCAGCGGATGGAACCATGGAAGCGGAAGTGGATCATAGGGTGGGGGAGGGGGCGAAAATTTTGGGAGCCTTGAAAAATGTGTGGAAGTCGAGAACATTATCTCGGAAAGCAAAAATGGGTATGTTTGAAGGAATAGTGGTTCCAACAATGTTGTATGGTTGCGAGGCGTGGGCTATGGATAGAGATGTGCGCAGGAGGATGGATGTGCTGGAAATGAGATGTTTGAGGACAATGTGTGGTGTGAGGTGGTTTGATCGAGTAAGTAACGTAAGGGTAAGAGAGATGTGTGGAAATAAAAAGAGCGTGGTTGAGAGAGCAGAAGAGGGTGTTTTGAAATGGTTTGGGCACATGGAGAGAATGAGTGAGGAAAGATTGACCAAGAGGATATATGTGTCGGAGGTGGAGGGAACGAGGAGAAGAGGGAGACCAAATTGGAGGTGGAAAGATGGAGTGAAAAAGATTTTGTGTGATCGGGGCCTGAACATGCAGGAGGGTGAAAGGAGGGCAAGGAATAGAGTGAATTGGAGCCATGTGGTATACAGGGGTTGACGTGCTGTCAGTGGATTGAATCAAGGCATGTGAAGCGTCTGGGGTAAACCATGGAAAGCTGTGTAGGTATGTATATTTGCGTGTGTGGACGTGTGTATGTACATGTGTATGGGGGGGGGGGGGGCCATTTCTTTCGTCTGTTTCCTTGCGCTACCTCGCAAACGCGGGAGACAGCGACAAAGTATAAAAAAAAAAAAAAAAAAAAAAAAAAAAAAAAAAAATATATATATATATATATATATATATAATATATATATATATATATATATATGTGTATATATATATATATATATATATATATATATATATATATATATATATATATATATATATATATATATATATATATATTATATATATATATATATATAATATATATATATATATATATATATATATATATATAATATATATATATATATATATATATATATATATATATATATATATATATATATATATATATATATATATATATACCCTAGCCTGAGCCAGGTACCCATTTAATCGACCAACTCCTATGGGTGGATGAACAATTGGGTTGTGTGT